>NC_064307.1:27319086-27550443 GCF_023373825.1 Bactrocera dorsalis | reverse complement strand
TGTATATGTACATAGATTTCTGCATAAAACGCCGTTCTGCTTGCCATAAAATTGCTAAATGAGAATTTGTCTTGCGACAGGAAATCGTGTTGCAGCCTTTCCTTCATTCTTTTCCAATTCATTCATTTGTTTGCGACAAAAGACGGGATAGTCCCAATGCCTGACAGGGTGTGGCCGCGCACATTGCAAGCGATACCACGGACGAGTGACTGGCGAAACGGCATTAAGGTTAGTCAACGCATGGACATAAATAACAGTTTATATGGCAATCCTTGCTTGACGGGATGAGAAATGTTTGCTTATAACTAAAACAACTAATTAAATAACCCAAACAAGAAAAGCGTAATGTGAGTTTGCGAATGCGGATAGTTTATTTTTTATTGAGTTCATGGCAATGTTTGACATTTTCGCTTTCATTTTAAAGAACATTTGCTAACAAAACGGTGATACAGCGTTTAACAAAATGTGGGAGGTACACTGACAGAAAATTAAATATCATATTAACGGGTGAACCTTGTAGAGCTACTTTTTTTAATAGCCTTTTTTGACAGACGGAGAGTCGTGTCAAGCTGTCATTTTTTGTTTGGCATTTCTTCAAAAAAACTTACTCCTTACAAATCGTTCAACTATATTACAAAAATTCACGTTCTGTAAATAGGCTAATCACCCATCTTGAGACCCAGCATAGATTATTTGATAATATTCGACCGAATAGATCACGTCCAGCACGCAGTGAAGAAAATATAGCAGCCGCAGCTGAGAATGTACCCGAAGACCGTAGAGAGTCGATTCGGCGCCGTTCGCAGCAACTAGGACTGACGTATACAACGACTTGGCGCATTTTACGTCGAAATCCTAAATTGAAAGCGTACAAAACACAGCTTGCGCAAGCCGCTCGACCTTCCCAAGCAACATCGCTTCCTTCTATGGGCTCTTGAAAAGTTCCAAGAAGATTCGATGTTTTCGAGCCAAATTTCGTTCAGCGATGAGGCACATTTCGGACTCAATGGGTATGTAAACAAGCAAAATTTACGCATTTGGGACAAAGCGAAACCTAAAGAAATTCAAGAGCTGCCATTTCATACAGAAAAAACAAAAGTTTGGTGTGATTTGTGGGCCGGTGGAATCATCGGTCCACATTTCTTCAAAAATGATACCGGTGAGAATGTAACCGTCAATCGTGACCAAGATAACCGACTATTTGATGTCTGAAATTGAAGCTCATGATCACATCGTATCACAGCTATAGACTTTTTCGTGTAAGGAAATCTGAAGTCTAAAGTTTAGGCGGATAATCCCGCTTCGATACGGTTCTTGGATGTCATTCGCCAGTTACCAGTCGAAATGCTCGAACGAGTCATCGAAAATTAGACTCAACGGATGGAATTCCTGAGACGTAGCCGCGGCGAAAATTTTTAAGAGATAGTCATCAAAAATAAAAGTCAAAGAATGTCCTTTCAAATGACAATAAAAAATTCCCAAAAAATTTAAAGTTTCTGTGTTTTTTCTTGTAAGAAGTAGGGAAGCTCGATATGAATCACCTTATATATTGTGTTGAGGAAAATCGAGTTAAACCGTTTTAAACCATAAAAATTCAACCGCGCCCGTCCCTTCCGCTTCCCGGCCACAGATTGCCTGTAAATTACTTTGCCATTAATTATTATATTTTTATCTTCTTTTTCCAATGGCTTTCAGGATACTGTGCTTTTTTTTTTTGTTTTTTTTTTTTTTGAATTTGCTTTCAAAACTTATCTACACTGGTCTAAATTGAATTTATACACTCTTAGCAAACGAATATATCAAACCTTTACGAAGCAAATTATTTCAAAAGAGTTCAAACCAAGAACAAGTAATGATGCTTACCTGCAAAGAAGAAAGAAGACAAGTAATTAGCATGTTTTTAAATTAAAGTATTTTTTCAATATTTATAAATAAAACAACAATAGTTAGATGCATAATAATTTCTATTTTAATTACACATAATAGTAAAAATTTTTCTTCGATTTTTGGGGATTTATCTAAAACCTCTCATTTCAATGATTTACGCACTACTACCCAATTATTGAAACTTTTCGCTCCAGAAAATGGCCAACTAGTAGAAACTGGTCATCTAGTTCCAAAACATCTTCATTTGAAATATAACTAAGCTAGCAATATGACTTTCTGTGAAATCTTCCAAAGGGAAACGAAGGCAACTTTATAGATGAAATATCGAATAGAATAAACTGCTTAATGTGCAACTCCACAGCAGGCTTTTCAGGCATTCAGTGGATTATGATAATCTTAAGTTGAAGAGGTGATCTTAAAAGCTCTTGAAAGGTACGAAGTTCCAGATATAGATATAGAAAAATAGTAAATTTTCAAAAGTAGTTTTGAAATGGTTAAATGAAATATTTTTATTGAAAAAGCAAGCAAAACAAGCACCCAAATAAACGCAACAATCCTTCCAGAAACTCCCAGAGCGGCGTATTTGTATACAAAATACACATGAATACAAATATAAACACATAAATATATATAAAATTTGAGTGGGTGGTTACTAGCCTGTTGCGAAAATGCGAAAACGGGCGCAACAACAGCAATGTGGCCAGTGTAAGCAAAGCAAACGCATGAGTCATCAAAGCAAATACAATATGCCCGGATGCTTAGACTACAAATGCGCATATGCACACATATGTATATGGACATACATATATAGTATGTATATCTATCAAACAGTAAGTATGTTGTAAGTGTGTGTAAATAATTGTAAGCATTGCTATTGTGGGTGGTGGATGGTGGGTGGCGCTATGCCCTCCAGCTGCTTTGTGTTAGCCCTGAATAAACAAAACAGCCTTAAAACCACACACATATAGATATACGTAGATGTATGTGTGTATATCCCGTTTCGCTAGCACACACGTATCCCTTTTTGCCACGGACGGTGCGTCAGCACATTGACGCAGCTTAGTCATCAGTTTCTAGCATAAATATTAAGCAGGTGAAATGCGGTAAGTGAGGAATTTTCCTATTCGGCGATAGGAAGCGGAAGGCAAATTGAAAAGTTGTAAGCCGGACATAAAGGAAAACAAAAGGTTTATATGATAAGTATATGGTTTTACATTTTGCTGATAGCGCTGCATCAAAAAAGAATGGAGTACGGAAAAAATTATTACACAAAATGGTTATTCTAAATATAAGAAATAATCAATAACATCAAATTTGAAAACTAAACACATGTACATATTAAGTATACATAAATATTAAATGAATAATAAGAATGTGCGTGAGTATACGAAAGCTTAAATATGCTGAGGTACAAATTACTCCTTGGGTGGGTTACAGTTTCTCAAATTTAACACAAATTTAGAAATGTAAAAATTTATATCTGATAAAAACAAACAAAAAAAACAAAAATAAATTTATTTTGGAAAAATTTTAATTAATACATTTCATTTTATTTTATTTTTTTAATTTTTTTTATTTTTTTTTTTATTTTTTTTATTTTTTTTTAATTTTTTTTATTTTTTTTTAATTTTTTTTTTTTTTTTTTTAATTATTTTTTTTTTTTTTTTTTTAATTTTTTTATTTTTTTTTTTTTTTTTTTTTTTTTTTTTTTTTTTTTTTTTTTTTATTTTTTTTTTTTTTTTATTTTTTTTTTTTTTTTTTTTTTTTTATTTTTTTTTTTTTTTTTTTTTTTATTTTATTTTATTTTTTTTTTATTATTTTTTTTAATTTTTTTTTTATTATTTTTTTTAATTTTATTTTCTTTTTTTATTAATATTTTTTCATTTAATTTTTAATTTTTTTATTTTAATTTTTAATTTTTTATTTTTTTTTATTTTTATTTTTTTTATTTTATTTTATTATTTTTTTATTTTATTAATTTTTTTTTATTGTATTTTATTTTTTATTTTTATTTTTTTATTTATCTTTTTTTATTTTATTTTTATTATTTTTTATTATTTTTTATTTTTTTTATTATTATTTTATATTTTTTAATTTTTTATTTAATTTTTCATTTTTAGTTTTCTTTTTAATTTCTTTATTTTAATTTTATTGTTCTTATAGTTTTTTAATTTGTTAATAATATTTTTTTGTTTATTTAGAAAATTTATTTAATATTTTTTTTTTTAAGTTTTGGCAAATTTATTTATTATTACATTATTTTTTTAATTTTTATTGCTTAAATAAATTATTTTTAATTTTAGTTTTTTAATTTTTTTTTTGATTTCGTATTTTCATAAAATAAACTTTATTGTTTTTTAAATTTTTTTAAATCTTTTTAGTTTTATAAAATTTATATTATTTTTTAGTAATTTTACTTATTATTATTTTAAGTTATTATTATTTTTTATTTATAATTTTTTTATTTATATTTTTTAATTTTTATAGTTCATTTAAATTTTATTTTTATTTTTTTAAATAAAACAAACTTAATCGTTTTTAAATTTTTTTAAACGAATTTTATAAAATTTATTTTAATTCTTAGTAAGTTTGTTTATTGTTACTTTATGTTATTACTTTTTTTTTGTAATTTTAATAGGTATAATAGGTTATTTTAATTTTTTTAATTTTTTTGTTTATTCAAATTTTATTTTTAGTTTCTTTTATTTTTTTTTTAATTTTATTGTTCTCAACACTTTTTACATTTCTATAATATTTTTTTTATTTTATAAAATTTATTTATTTTTTTTTTAATTTTTAGAAAATTTATTTATTATTACTTTAATTTATTATTATTAGTTTTTTTAGTTTAAATTATTTTATTTTTATTTTTTGTTTAGTTTCATTTTTTTTTTATTTTAAACAATCACTTTTATTTTAGTTTTTATTTCAATTTTTTTTAAGACTTTTAATTTTTTTTTAATTTCAAAGAATTTATTTAAATTTTTAGTAAATTTATTTCTTACTCCTCTTCTTATTTTAATTTTTTATTATTATCTTTGTTTTAATTTTTACAATTTCTGTTTAACTTCCTGCGCTGCGTCGAGCCAGTACAATGCGTTTCCTTCGGTATTTCATATTTTTATGAATTTAACCGAATAAGAAAAATAGTTTCGACATTTTCATTCCATTCAGTCGTAAATCAATGTCACCGCTGCTATTGGGTGCAGCTTGCAAGCGCGTACACTGGCAAATAAATGGTGACTTCTAACAAGAAATGCCAGCATTGACGTCGGCCTTCCGCCCTCACTACACTCATTCAGCTCACTTTTGGACAGTTCACTTTCAATTTTATATTCATTGTGATACACCCATAATTCATTTACGCTCCAAGTGGTCTTACAATGCATAAGACAAAGCAACAACAAGCAGCTACTCAAAACTGCTGCCACACACATGTGTCCTTTATGTCTGCTGCGTTGTTTTGATTAAAGTTATAATGATTTCTTTGCAATTTTAGTTTAATTTTCGCACTCCATACCACCCTCGCCACAAATCACTTGTTGGACGCACCCACCCAAAGACCCTTGCAACAACAACGAGCTACTTTAACGAACCAAACAAGCGCATCAAAACAAATTCCCGCGGGGGTGTATGTAACTAAGCGCCCTATTTATGCTCGAAGCAAGAGAAATCTACAAAGCTACTTTGTTTTTGTTGCAAATGCCTCAGACGCATTATTCGTGGTTATTGCGAAATGAGCTTGCAACGCGTGCAACAGCGCATCCTTGTAATCCTATTAAATGCCAACTGCTTTTGCCGCTTTGAAGGGCATTCAAATGGATTATGCGCTCAATGCGTGAAGGGTATGTGGATATGAAAGTAAGGTTAGGGCCGCTCTGGCAAGAGGGCAGTGTGGGTATAAATTGTCGCCATTTTTCTGCGTCGCATTGCAAAGCGTTGAACATTTAGCCGATTCTTACTCATGCCGACGAATATACACAAATATATGGACGTATTGTGTATATGTGCGTATGTGTGTATGGGTATATGCAAGAGTATGAGGCGCAGCATTCGAAGCGAAATGCAGTGTGGCATTCAAAAAGGGCGGAAACGGGACGCATGGCAACATATTTATGAGTTTCTTGAAGTACACACATACAAAAATACATACATACACCCATACATACGAAGAATTTTTTTCCTTTCATTCGCCTTTACTTCCCCATTTTGTATGTGCAAGTAAGTATTTTTTTCTTGGCAATTCTATAACGTCTGCCGAGGAGGTGGAGTTGGCGCCAATGAAGATTTGTTGTTTCTGGCGCTGCCTTGACTTTCAGGGACATAATTTCAAGGGCGACCTCGCTTTGAAAATAAATTCAAAAACAGCAGAAATATTGGAGCTACAATATGGTTTCACGCACTGTCTACATACACACCATAGCAGCCGTTATAAAGATTTCAACTACTTTTTGGCAAGAATTTTGCTATTTTGAGTGATTTTTGCGAATATTCTGCAAAGCTTTTTCTTCGTTATTGGCGTAGATACCACATTTTTTTCGGAAGAAAAAACAAAAATACCTTTTTGGGAGGAAAATTAAGAATATTGACTTGAAATATAGACGGAAAAGTTTATAAATCTGATATTCTATGGAGCTTTCACAAAAGCTCAAAAATAAAAAAAGGAATTTATTATTAAAAATTATTTCTAAAGAACAGTGAGATTTTGCAAGTAACTTCGTTTTATACGAGCTTTAAGAGGTTTCACCATATCACAATAAGCTTTCACGAAAACTATATGGCGCAATAATTGGAGAATATTTACATTTATTTAAAAAAACACTTCCGAAAACACTTTTAGGTCATACGTATTAGGTTCTTTAGCAGGCTGATAAAAATAACAAGAAAAAATTAACAATTAACACCCAAATACATGTATACTTTCCTAAGTGTGCGGTTTTTTGCAGAACACGAGCTTACACGATATTTCAGAGCTTTCACATGCCAACATTTGTCTACGCCACTAAAGAAAAAGATAGCTTCCGAAATTTCGTTTGAGCTTTCACGAAATACACCGAAATGAGTTTAGCGCTGAAATGAATCTACAAAAGCTTGAAAAGCTTTCGCAATTCACAAAAAGCACTAACATAACGGAACTGACAAGCGACAAGCCGCTAATACCTTACACGTTATAAAATAATCAACGAAGATTTACAGACGGTTCCATTTAGTGCAAAAATGTATAGTTTAAAAAATTAGTAATTTATACACAAATAACAATTCAATGACTTGGCAATTATTCCAATATCTCGAACATGCATTGGATAGTTACTGTTCAACAATATTATTTTCTCAGAAGTATATCTCATTTGAGCCTATACAAGTGTTTTTGCGGGAAGTTCTTTTTCATTGCTTTAATATAAAAAAACCGCAGGGGAATGTCATTGTATTTCGGTAGAATTTTATGGTGAATGAACATGCCAAAAGTTTCAAAACATTCTAAAAGTAGAGACTTTTACTTGAAAAACGAAGGAAGTTCTGAGTGGCTAAAAAAGTTTAAAGATGGGAATCTGGAAACATTTGAAGAAGATTGCTGCCAAAAGACAAGAAGAGCTGGCAGAAGCTTTAAACCAATCAAAAGTAGCTGGATACATACAAAAGCAAGGAAAAGGGGGGAGCCATATGAGTCAAAGCCATGAGACGTTGAAAGACGATTTTGCATGTGAGAAATACTGAAAAGAAGTCGTTTTCACATCGATTTAGGACTGGTGATTAAAATAGGATCCATTACGACAATCTTTAACCCAAAATATATGTTAAATTGGCCCACCAGCCAAATCAACGTCTAAGCCAAACATTCACGCCAAGTTAAGGCTCTGTATTTCGTGGGAACCATGAATGGGGAACGCTATATGCAACAACTGATGAAGTTGCACAGAGCGAAAAACACTTAGCTTAATAAGAGGCAACAATTTTCCATCATCACAACGCTCGGTCTCGTGTTAGAAAGTACAGCGGCTGGGAAGTTTCGACTCATAGTGCAAACCTTGTCTCTTCTGACTACCAATTGATTCGCACGATATACTCGTATGTAGAACAGGATGTCAGAAATTGGTGGCCGCCAAGTCGGAGCAGTACTTTTGGAATGGAATCCAGAAACCTCCAGAAATATCCAAAAAATCTCAACTTTTACAAATGTTCTGAAAATCATTGTGAAAGCATTTAAAATAATCATAACCCCACTTCAGTTAATACATATCGATTATATTCGATTAAAATATCGAAACAAAGTGAATAGCCCGATTCAGAGGCAAATAATAAGGAAGTCTTATAAAGCGTAAATATCTCATGCATTTTATGTAGAAACAATTGCGATAAATAGGTGATACTAATGTACATACATACATATATGTACGTACTACGACATAACGGATTGTTAATTGATCGTATTTCGTAATTAACACAGTTAAATATTGGCGATTTCGCAATGCCACTAACCAATTATGCAACACTTGCGATTTAACTATGACAGGTGAGGTGAGGAGGAAATTACCGATCAAACTGCTCCACAATGAAATTACAAAAACAACAACATGCGATTACATGTGTACGGTATGTAAATTACACAGTCAGCCAGGAACTGGTTAACGACGCAATTGCCGTGTGCTGAGCGAGTCGCCATCGTCTGTTTGCAGGACGGTCGCTCGATGGACGCTTTGTTAGCAGCTTTCGTCGGCTTGCTGGCTCGCTGGCTCGCTTGCAGGTGTATCCGCAATTGTTGTTATGCAAATGAAAGTGTGGCATTCTGATTATAATTGCACATAGCTTGTGCATGCATGCATACATACATATATAATAACATATGTAAATCTGATTTTGCATTTGTATGATTTTTATGGATTGTGTGTCTTGCATTTTAACATATGTTGTTGCAGTTGTTGGAGGTTATGTTTTGTGATTTTCTTAAGGTTATAAACATACATTACGTATTTAGCTGTAAAAAACAAGGCAACTGAGCTATTATTTGAAAACATACATTTATGAAATACAAGTAGAATAGAGCGCGTACAAGGGGTGTGTTGAATATACATAAGTACAATTCACTTAAGAGGACTGTACTCATAGAGCATCTAAATCGAGCACTCTTATATGTATGTATGTATAACAAAAAACATAGTGCTACAAATTAAAAGAGTATGAAAACCTCTTTAGATTGATTTTGATCGGACAGTTAGTATGGCAGCTACATACATATGTATATGGTATAGTAGTTCGATCCAACCAATGGGTGCGGAGATTTTAGCCTCGCTTTCGACAATAAACTATGCTAATTTTTGTGAAGATATTTTGGCAAAGAAAAAAGTTTTCCATACAAGGACTTGCATTTGATCAGCCAGTTTGTATGACGGCTATAATCTATAGTGGTCCCAGATCATTGGTTGAGACAAATGGTACAGCTACTTGGAGAAAAAAGGACGAGCTCAAAATTTCATATCGATATCTCAAAAACTGAAGGGCTAGGTTACGTATATGCAGACGGAGACACGGCCAGACAGACGGACTTGGTTATCTAGGCTCAACTTATGAAGTATTTTGCTAAGGTGCTGATTACTGATTATATTCGACAAATTTGCAAAAAACATTGCTAAGTTGGTAGGACTGTCCTTAAGTACTATTCCAAATATGAGTGCGATCTGACAACCAGTTTGTTTACAGCAGCGGTTTAAGTTGGTACACCTCAGTAGGGCGTTGCGATTTTTCGGTGGATAAAAATATCGAACCAAGAATTTGTCTCAAATTTTGTACTTCTAACCAAATTTCGTGTACGGAGTTGAAAATGTTGAAAAAAAGCTTACGGTGATCCAGATTTATCAAAAACACAAACCTGAGAGAGATCATTGAAAAAAGAGCTCGGCATCTCTTACGAGTTCGTTCGAATGATTTTGGAGATTTGGTGGTGATTTTGGTGGATATTTTGGGTATGAAACGTGCTTTTGTTCGACTCGTCCTGATAAAGCTGAATTTTGAATTTTGAACATGCTTGATCGTGCGGATTCCGATTCCACATTCACGGACAGCATTATAACTGCCGATGAGATATGGGTTTATGAGTTCGACATGCAAACAAGTCAACAATCATCGGAATGGAGGGAAAAAACGAGCCGAATCCAAAAGAAACGAAACAAAGCCGCTCAAAAATCAAGGTGTTTCTCATTTTTTTTTTTTTGATATTGGTGCTTTGCGACTAAACTTCAAATTTCAACATAGAGGCCTTACAAATGAACGAAATTCTTACATTTAAGAAAAAGAATACTGATTACAGTATTGAGAAGAGTAAGTTAAATGTATTGCAATAAATACCAGAAATGACTCATGCCATCGTTGAAAGGCTCAATTTATTTTTAGACACCGTTTCATACACCTGTAACTAAATGGTTATCAATAGAGCCAATGATAAAAACGTTATCTAGCGAATACTTGTGTAAACAATGTATACTTATGAAAAGCTTAGTATGTGTATATGTACGAGTATATCGGAAAAGGCTGATAAGGTGCTGTAACAAAATACCCTGGCTATCTACTACATGTACATACATATGTATTTATAGATTATGTACTAACGATAGCAACTCAGTCAGCGGCGTACGCCAATACATAATCGATATAAAATACGTAATGTACATATGTATACATATATACTCTTGTATATAGTGTGCACATCGCCACCTAAACTAATAATGACTTTTCGACCAAAACAAAGCGCTTTGTGTGCAAACTTTTTCTACACATAAAAAATAGCTCTGTATGGAGTGCGAATTCTGAGAACCTGTGAGTGACGCACAAACAAACAGGTGGTTTCGCAAATAGAGCCATAACGAAGAGCAAATAAGGTGCTGCACAATTAAACGGAACATAAGCCAGCCAGTCAAGCTAAAATTAAATGTCGCCAAGGTGGATTGCATGGAGTTTGCTGATTAGGAAACAATTTTCAGCCCCATTGAAGCTAAAAACAATAACATTAGGGCTTGAACTCGCTCACACATCAGCGAGTTTATTATGAGTAAGCTTCTTATGGTTTTTGAAAATATTTAGATATGGAAATTCAAAAATAATTAAGAAATGATTCATTTTAACGGTATTTTATATGGAATCTGTTATGCAAAAATTCCAAGTAGACTGATGGTGGAATGGTGGATTTGTATGAGTGCAATGTAAGAGCATACCTTTTCTATTTGAGAATAAATATGGTGATATGATTTTTTTTGAGATAATGGAAAAATAAATATAATAATTTTTATTTGCAACAAAAATGAAAATCTTACGAAGTTGAGAAATAATTAATGGAACCATTTGGCACTACGACGAGCAAAACGTCCATATTAAGCTCATAGGGCACTAAGAATAGCTACAAGATCGTAATGGCGAAAACTTAGGTTAAGTTGGGTTAGATTAAAATGGTATTATGTTACCTAAAAAATACTCTTAAATATTGATCAAAAAACCCTCAAAAATCAACAAAAAGCTTTGAGCCACAAAATTGTTTGGGTTTGAGTATCAGTTTCGGTAATTTCACCAGGTTCGCCGAAGGTATGACTGCCGAAATGTCTCAACCTCAATCTTGTAAAGACTGAACGATTAAGGAAATGTGACTGGATGTCTCCACCTCTCCTTTCTTCATAGAACTTGAATAATTAATATCCTAAAATATTTTTTAGATGTACATTAAAAACTTCTACGCTAGTGACGAGAAGAATCAGAGTCAGAAGTAGCGAATACATTTACTGTTACCCTAATGACAGACACCTCCTCTTGGTAAACACTTCAGTGATCTGGTAACATCAAGCTATGTTTGAGAAAAAGTCCTTATAAAAAATCTAACATATACATACATACATATATGAATATTTTAGAAACGCATTTACCTGAAAAACAAAAAATTATATCTCAGACAGCAATTGCCATGATACTTATTTATCAAACACTGTGGATAACAGTGCCGACATAACATTTACAGCGGCATAACATTTCGTTTAGATGTCCATGTTAATTAAAGCCGTTAGTCACTATAAACAATTCGATAAGGCAAAAGTGTAAATCATATAAGCATGACGAATGCCGATTGGCCGGATCAGCTTAAGTGCCGATTTTTCGGTCCGACTGGCTGTAAGCGGCCCACCAACATGATGATCATCAGCAGCAGCAGCAACAATAACAACACCAGCAGCATCGGCGCATCACCTGCGCAGCGAACTGCATGGATTTCATTTTTCCAACTCAATTACGAGTACTCGCATGTTTTTGTAAGTGCATATACATAGGTAGGTATGTGTCTCTATATACATACATATATGTATATGGACATGTATGAACATGTGCTCGTGTGGATGTGCGGTGCACTGCGCACCAGTTTGGTGTTAATTGCACGCGATTTTCAACACAATTTACAATGAAAGTAATACAGCGCCGAACAATATACGATCATATCCGAACATAGATACATACATACATTAAAACATAAAAGATAAAAATAACACAAAATATTAAAATAAAAGCGTTAAAAAGAGTGTGAGTGCACTAATGAATGGCAGATATAAATTGTAATTTGTTGTTGTAGGTTTTGTTTACAGCGCTAAACAAAAAAACAAAAACAAGAGATAAGCAACAACAAACTCGTATTGTTTGATATATTAATTTACGGTGATTTATGTTGGAATTCGCTTTGTTTTTTGTGCTTTGTTGTTATTTAAAGTACAAGTGGCTGCTTTTCGAAAATGTACCGTGTGGAAAAAAGTCTTCGTGAGAAAGGTGAAAGTTGTTCATCAAAGTAAGTGCCGAATTTGCAACGTCTGCGAATAATTAAAATCAAGTTTAGGCTTGTGTTTTGTAATTTTTATGATAAATAAAGTGACTAATCGCTAGTTGAAAAGTCCTTATCTGCTTTAAGGCAGCACGTACTCATACGAACCCCACGGAGCAAAGACAATCTGCCAAAAAAACATACTTTTGATATAGGGAAATATCAAGAAATCCTACTGTGGAGTAAGAAGAAGCAAACCAGAAATATGTACGATAGGTACTTATGTATTTATGCCTTCTTAGAATTGCGATAATATGAATAAAATATATTTGTATAATATATATGTATGTATATTAGCATCCAAACAATATTCAGCACAGATAAGAGTATATTTTATTTACTAAAGTTGTAGTGCTTCTTTAGATAAAAAACTGTGAATATACAAGTACATATGTATGTTCTTGCTTAGCGATAGAAAAATAGCACTAAGGTTATTACATACTTACTATTGTTTTTCTCTTCCTCAAGCTATATGTATTTGGCAATATAGTTAAGCAGAATTGTGAGGAGAAAATGAAAAAATAATATTTTCAAAGAAAACAGAAGAAACGTTAACCCCTTGAAGCCACTTATCGGTTAAATCACAGGTTAATTATCCTATAGCGCTACCCGAAATTTCTGTTAAAGCCGGTATGAGCTTCTTAAAGCTCAAATAAACAAGATTTTCATACAAGAACCTGATTTTGATCGGTTGGTTTGTATGGCTGCCATATGTTATAGCAATCCGATCAGAAAAAAAATTTATGGGATTGCATCGGAATCTCGGAAAATAATGTGTGAAGATATTTCGCAAACTAAAAAAATTTCAGTACAAAAACTTGATTTTGATCACTCAGTTTGTATGGCAAACATATGCTACAGTGATCCGATCTAAAAAATTGGTTCGGAGATTGTAACGGTATCTTGGATAATAATGTGTGTCAAATTTCGTGAAGATATCGGGACAAATAGTAAAGTTTTCCATGCAAAGACTTAAATTTCATCGTTCAGTATTTAAGAAAACAAAGAACAGAATAGTGATTCTGGGATCTTGTAATCGATGTTTAGAGAATATTTGGATCGCTATCAAGAGACTGGCTGATAAAGTTACAATCAGTAATTTGTATTATATATGTATTAACTATCTGTGATTCGCGACAAATTGGACGACAGAGTGGTGAATAGAACAAGCAATTGGTATAAAGAATACCCAAGTTTTCGCAATAAATATGGAAATCAGAAGTCTATTTGAACGACAAATAGAGGTGAAGTGCTGGCATGACCTTTAAGGGAAATTTATAGACCCCTAACAACTGTTCATACGGTTATTGAAGATTTCACCTCAGAGATAAATGTGCCAAAAGTGCCAAGGAATAAAAATATCGTCATATTCTAAAATATTAGTTGACATTTATACAAAAATAAACTAAAGAATAAAGGTATTAATTTGATTAAACTCATACGACCCAGCAAAATCCCAAATTTTACAAATAAAATATATCAGTGTTGGAACTCTTTATTTTACTGTGAAACTTTATGGTGACTAGTCAATATAATCTAACACTCGTCAAGACATTCCATGACAGTACACGTGAGTTAAATTTCTATATTTAAGTTTCCTAAAATACGCCTTGTACCTTTGTAATGACTGTAATGACACCTGTGCAACACTACTCAAATGTAGCGACTGCTCTTGCAACGTCCATAGCAACGCACTTGCAAAATTAAGTTGGCAACTCGCTGGAAAGTTCTCCGTTACGTCAAGTTAAAAGCTAATATTATTATTATGCACTTCAGTGACTGGAATCATAATTACTTGGCGGCGCAGAAGAATTCAAGCCACTGCCACCGGAGTGCACTGCACAACTTCACATGCCGCAACAATACGTGTAATTTAAAATGGCAACACTGGTCGGTGAGCTATGCGCCAAGCGTATGGGTTGAGAGATTTATGCGAGATTGTGATTGTGCGGTTGTGGTTGAGTTGAAAAGCATTGCAAAAGGTAGGCTGTGAAGTACAAAAACACCGTTACGTACCGGGGCACAAACGCACCCATACACTTCAGTACTCTACTCCGGAAGCATCTTAGAGTGACACGTTGTCAAAAGTCGTTGACGTCAAGCGAAGTCAAGCAGCAAACTAAATTAAGTAATAGGAAAATGTAATTTTATTTGCAATGATGCTTTGAGCTAAGCAAAATGGAAAACTTAATTATAACAAGTAATTTGAAATAATGTGACTAGACAGCCCAGCCCAAGGGTTC
Organism: Bactrocera dorsalis; assembly: GCF_023373825.1. Classification (NCBI taxonomy): domain Eukaryota; kingdom Metazoa; phylum Arthropoda; class Insecta; order Diptera; family Tephritidae; genus Bactrocera; species Bactrocera dorsalis. The sequence goes on along the minus strand of NC_064307.1, from coordinate 27,535,476 downwards.
GCTGGCCCTTAATAATTTTTCGCCAGAAAAGTAGGTAGCCAAGGTTAAAGAGGTTAGGTTAGGTAGGATGACTGATGAAAGATCACACGATATCACACAGCTATATGCAGTCTTCCATAGAAAAGAACTCCTGTGTTCGAGCATATAAATTAGTAAAAGGCTTAAGTAGTTTCCCTCCCGCCAGTTTCGTAGGATGTCTGAAGGTTTACACTCCCAAGTGTTTAAGTCTTGACCTCCCAAACGCGGAACAGTAAAGAAGGAAGTGTTAAGTGGGGTCCGCCGCATCTTCCATACAGCTAATGCAGATCAAAATTCATAACTGTACTGCATGGACGCGTATAGGACAATGGCTTGTTAAAAGACCCACAACTATGGAGAGGCTAGACTTACTGAGGACAAAAATATCACTAGATCTCTTGCGATCAATATTGGGTCAAAAGTCTTTTGTGATAGCGCAAGTACCGATAGTGGCCCGCGAACACGAACGAACTGGGAAACTACTAGATAGCTAACACAAGAGGATACGGGAGCGCCGACCCGCTCAAGGCTCAAGGCGAGGAGCAGTTTGCGACATCACAATGGACAGACAATTCTTGTGGTCCAAGTGAGATTATTTTCTCTTAATTTGAGAGATAAGGAAAGATCAACTTAACACTAGAAATTGAAGAAGAACCTGGACGTGGAAACTGCCTAAGTAGGAGGTGAGGCATACATTATTTCCTTAGAAATCAGAAATTATCGGCGCAAATGTGGTTCAATGTCGTCGTCATTTTAATCAGTCAATTGGGTTTACTGAGAAATAATTCTTTTAAAATTACAAAACACTGATAAATTTTACAACTGACCATACAGTCAGGGTCGTGCTTGTAGCGACATTAGGCTGCGCGACGAACGGTAAGCGGTTTGCGGAACGAAGTAACATACTTGTAGTTAGTCATATTACTGGGATACACAGTGTCGTGTTACACTATTTCAGGTCGGAGCTATACAACCGAACACTTGTAATGGTTGATAAACAAAATAACAAAGAAATTGCAGCGAAAATTAAGAAACCGCTGGAGCAGCTGGCGGCAAACCCCCGAAATGCGTCAGCTCATTTCGCAGAGGAAATTATAAACAGAAGAAACACAAATTGCAACAACAAAAAATAAACGAAAATATAACTACATTAAGCAATCGTCTTCGAAGACACCCACCGTTTACAGAAGTGCGCGAGCGGGGGTGGTTGCTGCAGCCAAAACTATTGCAAATTGCATTTCCCACCCGAAACAGATTTTCGACAGGAAAACAGTTACGTTGAAAGGCTACAAAAAAGCGACCCTGGTGTGTTGCATGAATTTCGGAAATCGCTCAAGATCCACACAAACTTACGGACAATGTGAGTGTGTATTTTGCAAAGCAAGGAACATAACTTCAATGTAATAGTTGCATGGGAGAATGGAGATTTATATAAGTAGAAGAGAACGATAGACAAGCCAAGGAGATATTGCAGACTCTATGGACCAAACATAACTACAGACATACATACTTGTCCATACATATAAACCATTTGGCGACAACGAAGTAGACACAGTACTGCTGTCTTTTTGTTGTGGTGGCACAAGCGCAACTTGAGCTCCAGCAGCCGGCGACTGTTAGACGTTGAAGTGCGCACACTAGAAAATCGATACAAACTTGTGATAGGGTGTGGTCCAGACACTGAGCTGTAAGCGGCAGGCGAGCGACGGACAGGGGCACAGGCATACGACTTAAACGACGGCTGAGGAAATGGCAAGTCAGCACAAGCAAAAAGCAAATAAAATGGGAAGCAAATATGAAATAAAAGCAACTCCTTGCAACAACAACAGCAATGGTAGTGAACGAAAACTTTCAAGCTAGCGGCGAGCAGAGGGTGAGGTGTCTGGGCACCCGCTTAGCATGCGCAACCAGAATATATCGAGATTAACTAGTAGCTGCACACAGTGACACACACACACACACGCACACACAGAGAGAAAAAGACTCAGAGACGTGTGCTAAAAGCTATTCTGGTAGCTGGAACGTGGTTGGCATGCATAAACTGGCCTTGAGCGTGGCAGTTGCAGCAACAACAAGAGCGTGGTGCAGTCAAGTTGAAGTTGAAATAGAAGTTGTGCGCCAGATATCAGCAGAAAAGGCAACAAAAATTGCTTAAGAAACACACTGCAAGAAAAGGGATGAAATAAACGAGAAAAAATCAAACTCCGCATTATAAGAGGTAATCATTATGGCTGCGCCAAGGATGTCGCGGTGGTTGGTTAAGAAGATGAATTTAGGGGCGGCAGGGCAGACAAGCGACATTTGTCAATATTTATTTAGGGCCAAGTGAGACTCGTAAAGGAGGCAAGTGCAGAAATTTTCAAATTATGGCACAAAATTCAAATCGAAAATGGATAAGAAATACATGCAAACACATATATACATATGAATATATACATACACATGTATATGAGTACAAAAACAAACATATATGTATGTATGCATACATATGTAATTGGAAGCCGCAGAGTTGAAAGGAAATCACAAACGCGGTTGTTGCACACTTGCAGAGGTATGAGTACTCGTGCGGAGGTAAATAACACTTGACGGTTGCTTAAAATATGTTAATCCTCGATAGGTGTAGTGAAGTGTGGGTGGAGGAGGAGTTATAACAGTGTGTGTGTAAGTTGAGAATATTAATGGCACTTAATGCGTGTGATAATGAAATATTATCCAAGAGTGATGATAATGAAGAGCAAAACGCGATAAATGAAAGGATTTCAATTTTTTTTGGAAAAAGTTATAACAAAAAGTTTAACAGTATTGGGGAGTAAAGTAGAGACACATTAGGGGAGATTACATTTTTTTGGATAAAAAAAATAAAAAACACTTAATAAAGTAATATCCAATTGCAATTAATATTCAAACTTTTTTGATTGGGAGATCTCATGAACAAAGAAAAATATGGCAATTGAGGCGTGTGAAGGTTTAAAAATAAATAATAATAGGAGAAACAAGCTACTGCACCGAAGTTAATATACCCTTCGCAGGTGTATTTCTTTTAGTAATTACGTGTTCAGTTTATATGGAATCTATATGCTATAATAATCCGATCTGAACAACTTTGTCGGAGATCCATGTCAAATTTCGTGAAGATACCAGGTCAAACGAGTACTTTTTCCATACATTTCGATCTTTCGGTTTCTATGGCAGCTATATGCTATAGTGAGCCGATCTGAACAATTTCTTCGGAGATTACATTGTTGCCTTAGAAAATAATCTATACCAAATTTCGTGAATATATCTTGTCAAATGTGAAAGTTTTCCATACAAGAACTTGATTCCGATCGTTCAGGTTGTATGGCAGCTATATGCTATAGTTAACCGATCTGAACAATTTCTTCGGAGATTACATTGTTGCTTTAGGAAATATTCTATACCAAATTTCGTGAATTTATCTTGTCAAATGCAAAAGTTTTCCATACAAGAACTTGATTCCGATCGTTCAGGTTGTATGGCAGCTATATGCTATAGTTAACCGATCTGAACAATTTCTTCGGAGATTACATTGTTGCCTTAGAAAATAATATATACCAAATTTCGTGAATATATCTTGTCAAATGTGAAAGTTTTCCATACAAGAACTTGATTCCGATCGTTCAGTTTGTATGGCAGCTATATGTTATAGTGGTCCAATATTGGCAGTTCCGACAAATGAGCAGCTTCTTGAAGAGAAAATGACGTTTGCAATATTTCAAAAGGATGTCTTAAAAACTGAGGGACTAGTTCGTATATATACAGACAGACGGACATGCCTAAATCGACTCAGCTTGACATACTGATCATTTATATATATACTTTATAGGGTCTCCGACCCTTCCTTCTGGGTGTTACACACTTCGTGACAAACTTAATACAAGATTTATTTTTAGCTGTCGCTCATTGGGTAAACGAGCGACACGGGTCCGAAAACTTGAGTCGGACCATTTGCTGCATCTTTTTCATAAACTTCTTCTGTGCAGTTTTTAGGTTATGTACTTTATATACACGGATGTATAAGGATGCTCTTATAGAAGTTATGAAAAATTACGCTAGCTTTTTGGCAAATCATGTTTTGATGAATGATTCAAGGCAACAGAGACATGGTTCCCATTCTTACCAGACGTAGTCGTAGGACTTTGCGTTAAAAATGCGGCGTCTCAGTTTTCACATATTTTTTCGTTTTAAGCACCTTTTTTATTCTTTACGAGGTTTGACAATTAAGTAATGATACTGATTTTATTGCCGCGCTTGTGACCTCCCGCCCGAAAAAAGCTCGCATGAGCATGTCGAAGGTGAAAACGATGATTATTGCCTTTTTTGATAGCCGTGGAATCGTCCACAAAGAATTCGTTCCACCGGGGAAAACTGTGAATCAAGTCTACTATTGCCAAGTACTCGAAAGATTGCGAAAACGAGTCAACAGGGTGCGCCCAGACATCGCTCGTAACTGGATCCTTCATCACGACAACGCGCCGTGCCACACCGCCCTCAGCGTGTCCCAGTATTTGGCCTCTAAAGGGATCGCCGTGTTGCAACAGCCGCCTTATTCGCCCGACATGTCACTCTGTGACTTTTTTTGTTTCCTAAAACAAAATCGGTGGTCAAAGGAACCCATTTTGAGTCGATTACGGACATCCAGGCGGCCGTGACGAGGGTACTCGCGGACATCCCAGTCGAAGCGTTCCAGAAATGTTACGAAGCATGGGAAACGCGCTGGAATCGCTGTATAGCTGCCCAAGGGGACTACTTTGAAGGGGATGGCAGAGTTGTAGAATAATTTTCAAATATACGGTTTTTATGAAATCAGTCTCATTACTTTATTGTCATCTGATTAATTAGCAAAATTTTCCATTTAACACCTTTTTCGAAATTGATTGATTTCAGCAAATTCGACTCATTTAACTACAAAGCGGAAAATAATGTATTAGTTCGCTGTTTTGCCATGTTTGGCTCAATTTGGAAATTGGCAATTAATTTTGAGAGCCTTAACCTTTAAGTCTTCACCATGTCAACTTTATTCTAAGACTTCTTTGTTGTTTTATTGTTATTATTTTTATAGATAGATAGGTGCTCGGTGTTCCACCGGTAATTGGCAATTAAATGGCGCGTAACCGCAATCAATTTTTTCAACCAACGCGGCAGAGTGTACAGTTAAGTTGTGTTATATGTTTTTGCTCTTTCGATTCTGTAGTTTATGCACAAAATATGACAAAAACTTAATGTCGCATAAAATTGAGACTGAGCCGCGCCCGTCACCATAGCCGCCGCCATGACATTGGCCGTGGACGGTGAGGTGAATACCGCCGTGGGCATAAACTATGCAAATGATAGAATTTGCTGTCAAGCTTAGCATGAAGTAGACAGGCAAGAAAGTTGTTGTTGCCGGCCATAAAAAGGCAGTTGAAATTGCCGGTTTTCGTAGACTTAAGCCGCTTCGCTAGAATTGCGGGCTGAAAAAAATTGTTGACTTCTTGGTTTTGTTGTAATTAAAATTTTTGTAAATCTTAAGCAGCCAAGCGCTTAAAAATGCTTTTAGACTTTTGTTGTTGCTTCTTATGCTCTTTTTTGTTCTATTTTTAGCGCTTAGCAGAACTTTCTTCAGCGCAAACTTTCGAGGCACCATTTTGCATAATCACCTTTGCGGCTACTTTTATTTTGCAACGCCACATTTATCGCTAGATGATTGTTGTTGTGCCAACAACTGTTAGAATCACAAGTGTCAATGTCACATGAATTTGTGTGTAAGTATGTATGTCTTTCTGTATGTATGACATACTTTTTTTTTACACAGTTTCGACCATTTCTCCAGCATCCGAGACAGACCGAAATGCAAACCCGACAAAAACTAGCGAACTCTTTTGGAAATAGTGTAGCCGCTGGTCATGATGAGGAGTGCGCTGCTGACAGTTTACCAGCGCCGAGTTATTTTTGCTGCAAACTTTACCAGCACCGAGCTTTTTACAGTTAGTTTTGTTGCAAACTTCGTTGCTAATCGGTTTCTATTGTTTTTACATATTTTGTCCGCCATTCTTCTCTATTATCTCTTGTGTGACGAAGTCTAAGTCAGTCAAGGTTTCCTTTCATCTGTTCTTTTTTGTATTTTATATGCTTTTAAGCGTTTCGTCACAAACTAACTGCAGCTGTTGCAGTTGGTTTTTGGCTGCCACTTCGGAAGATTATCTGTCAATGGGTCCCCGTCAACAGGGTGGCTGCCATGCCATAATTTTGCATAATTTTCATTGCAATCACAACAAAAAGCGCCAATATTCGTGATAAATTGAGTCATACAAATCAACAAACATAACGGTAGAAGCTGTGCTTCGTGAATTTTTTTTTTGCGCGCGATTTGCAACGAACAAAAAACAAGATATTGAGCAAAAATACATTATTGTGGTCTGAGTTTGCGGTCGCTCGGTACTAAGTACACATAATTAGTGACGCCAGAAAGATTTCTCTGAAATTTTGCAATCATGATAATGAAGAACAAGCTTTCAGTTCTTTTTTTTACTTGTTTTGTATTCTTTTATATTTTATTTTTGTTTTGAGCAAAGGTTTTTGAACTCTTAAGAAACAGTGGATAACAGTTTGCAAATTTGTCATTTTGAGGAATTTGCAAGGCCTTCCACTTCCTGGGAAACAAAAACCAAGAACAAGCTATAATAGCTTTTTGCACAAACGGATGTCTTCTTTCATACACTGGAGATTGATGCAAAACTCGTTTATTGAACATAAACTTTAATGAGCCAGAGTTCTGGAAGATTCAGGAGATTCCCTCAAAGACTACAAACTTAAAGAACATGTTTTTAGATAAGTGGCACTCGCAGACAATAAAACTCGTGTCTTGCTGATTGTGGCATACTGAGCCAGAGTTCTGGAAGACACGGAAGACTTTTTCAAAAAAATACTGCTTAAGAAACTTGTTTCGGGAATTTTGACCAACCTAAAGTTTAAGGTTGTGTTTGAAAAAAACTCACCCGGAATCACAAACTCGAGTTTAAATATGGTTTCGAGTTTTCAAAAAGTAAGGTGTATAGGAAAAATAGGACAAATTTTAATTGCAGTCATCTTGAGTCCCAAACTCGAGTTAAGGGTTTTGATTAACTCGAGTGGAAACGGAAGCTATTTTTAATTCAGTTATATGCAACAAGGCGCTGCAGGAATGATTTTCTGTACACATTGGTCCATACATACTTCTAATGGCTCAAATATTTCCAATATATTGTTGTTGCTATATCCTAAAAGTATGTTTATCTGGCTTTCAATTACTGATACAGAAGGTGTAGTAAAACTACTTGAGAAATTTAAAAATAATAACAGCACATATCGACATTAAATACTTAAATCTTATCAGCACTAGACGGACAGACATCAAAGTATTTCCGAAACTGCAATTTGTTGGTTCATTTCAATTAATATTCGTGCGTTATACTTTGTTATACTTGTTACATATTCCATTATGTAATAGTTTCCATCAGTTAGAATATTTTAATTTTTATTATATTGTTTAATTTTTTATTAATTAATTTTTTTACTAATTTATTTTTTTACTGCTTTATTTTTAACTTTTCTTATTTTTAATTTTTTTTATTATATTGTTACTTTTATATTTATTTTATAGTTTTATCTATTGTATTTTACTTATTTTTTGTTTTTAATATTTTTATTATATCTTTTTTAATATTTTTATTATTTTTTTTTAATATTTTTATTATTTTTTTTATATTTTTATTATTTCTTTTTTAATATTTTTATCATTTTTTTATAATATTTTTATTATTTCTTTTTTTAATATTTTTACTATTTTTTACATAGTAATTTTTTATTTAGATATTTGTGCAACTTTTTTGCTTATTTATTTTTTACATTTTTACTTTTATTTATTCATTGTATATTTTTACTTCCTTTTTTATTGATTTTCATTTATTAATTATTCTTTTATTTCAATTTCAACTTTAACGCGTTATTATTTCTTATTTAGTTCTTTGTTTACTTCTTTAATGTTTTTATATATTTTTTTACTTATTTTTCACTTATTTATTTATTTTTTCAATTTTTATTACTACTTCAATTTTTTATATTTTTATTTATTAACTTATTTTCTATTTTTTTATGATATTGATTCATTTTTTTATTTATTTATTTATTTTTTTCTATACTGTTGTTTGTTTTATTTTTCAATTCTTTATCTGTTTTTATTTTTTTATTATTTTTTTTAACTTATTTATTGTTTTATTATTATTATTTTAATTTTTTTATGACTTCTTTTATTATTTTTTATTATTTTTTCCTTTTTTAATATATTTTTATTACATGTTTAATTCTTCATTAATTTGTTTTTTTTTCTATCCTTTTTTTGTTTTCATATTTACTATTTATTTATCTTATTTTAATTTTTTTATATTTTTATTTATTTACTTATTTTCTTGTTTTTGTATATATTTTATTTTTTAATTTGCTTTTATTTTATTATTCGTTTTTTTTATTTATTTGTTTTCTTTTTTGTTAACTTATTTATTATTTATTTCTCGTATTTATCTCCTTTTAATTTTTTATATTTTTATTTATTATTTATTTTTTAGTTTTCATTATTCTTTTTTTATTTCAACGGCCGGAAAATAGAGTAAACTTAAATTTTTTCCTGCAGTGCCAAGCAGTTCACATTTTCCCACTGAAATGCACAGTCAAAACGTATTACTATTGTGAGTAATTGGTATTTTTCCTCTTTTTCGTTTGTAGTCTATGGAAATATAAATATTTCCTCAATTACACAAAAAAGCAATTTGTCATCACCTCCGGTGGCAACGATGTAAACACTTGCCGCCATTTAAACGGCCATTGCGGAGCTTAAATTGTACAGCTGCGATTAATTCGTGTTTCCCCAAAGACGCCCACTCGAAATCTATTTTCGAGAAATTGTAATGAAGAATTGAAAAAGCGAGAAATAATAGAAATGACCAGCGAGAAGTACTTGCCCATGACCGACAGTTATGTCCAACAAATGCGCACACAGCTTATATAAGAAGCATTACCATATAAAATATAGTACATACAGTTAAGTAGTTATGTAAACAATTGGAAGCCCACATGCACATACACAGGTTATCCTATTCTTAATTTGTTGGTGTGAATAAAGTGGTTTAGCACTCGAATTTTCTGCAGTTTCATTTTTCTGAAGTCTTTTATTCTATATTCTTTTCTCTTTCTTCTCCTTCTTATATCATATTTTCATATCAAAATTATATCTGCGTTCTTGTGTACTTAGGTTTTTTACTAAACAGTTTCAAAAAATATAAAATTATACATTGTATCAGATCACATACATATAGCTGACGTCCGCTCAAAAATATATAAAACAGCTCCGTTTGCGCGCCTGTGTTTGCCTTGCGTGGGCCTAGGCCGAATGGTACTTGCCATTATTTCTCTGCTCACATGCTCTTTTCACATTTTGAAAGAAATTCTCATTTGATTTCAACGGCGACTAGAATTTTATTTTATTATATTTTTTGCACTTGTGATCTAAAAAATCTCCGATCAGAAGCTACAATATGTAATTTGCTAACTTGTGAACAATAAGAACTGATTCAAAAATATTCAGTTTGCTCGGTCTATTCCTTTCATTCTTGTTTTACAACCAATCAGTAATCCAAAATCAGAAAATGGATTAAAAAATTATGGAAGCACACATAACAAGTATAATTCCTATGAGGAATACAGAAGGTCCTACGAGATCGGATCTTAAGAACCGAAACGGACCCAGATTTTCCGGCCTTGGACTGTCAGCATGCAGCTCGGCGGCATTTTTTTAAAATACCTCAGATATGTTTTCTACAGTTGCAACAACAACAATAGCACATCGATATAGTAGGACAAGGTTACATAAAAATCTTTATGTGCCGTTAACATACTATCTCCAAATGAGAGTCGAGTCGGGTTTGGTAGAGGTAAGGTAATATCTTCGCAGCGTATGAAGGACTTACGTAACGAAATACTAATGGTCAGCATTACCAAAAGTGTAAACTTTATTAAGAAGATCAAGGTCACCCTCAGCAATAAGGCTGAATGGAATGATTGCGCTCTCGAGCTTATGAATTGTACATACAATAAAGTGGTACACCGACGGCTCGAAAACATAGGAGAGAATTGGCGCACGAATCGCAAACTCTTTATACCTATGGGAAGTTTTCCGAGCATGTTCCAAGCAGAGAAGTTCGGTGCGTAGAGATAAACCTCCAACGTAACTATCGCAGTGAACATATAGTTTATACTCAGTGACAATCAAGCGGCCCTCAAAAGAGATCAAATTGCTATTGATGCAGGAGATCAGATCGTAAACGAGTGCACCTTATCTGGGTGCCCGGTCACAAAGGTATAGACGAAAATGAACTGTCTGATGAGCTCGCTCGTTCCACAGCATCCACCAACATGATAGGACCCGAACACCTGCTAATTGACTGCATTGTTGTCTGTAGGTGCAGGGTAAAGGCCCTTCGATCCATATTTCCAAATAGGGATCACATCGCCTCAATAGCACCTGGCACTCTATTGGATTTTATCAATTTGCTGTGGCTAGTTGAGTCGTTGGGACTTAGGAGAGGGCACAATATACCATAAGTCATTGTGCAATCCTCAATTATTGATCTAATCTAATCTAACATAATATTCTTTTACTGTTTCTCTCTCTCTCTCACATTTCAATTTAAAAAGTTAAATAACAACTAAAAAATACGTATGAAGAAAGGAAATTACCAGACACCGTTATCTAATTACACGATGGTGTGTTCAGAAGATAACAATTGATTAAAATTTAAAATTTCGTAGGTTTGGAGAGTTCAATTGTCAAAATTTTGCTTATGATATTGATATACCACAAATTCCCCTAATTTTCTTATAGCGCCAAGACTAAGGCGTCCACATGCAGTAAATGCCTGCACTAAGCAACCAAGTTTACTTTCATGTAGGTATGTTTGTCTATATTTATAAGACTGTACACATTTATTTACATTTAAAATGGAAATCACAAATAAAACCAATTGGCGAGACTGCAATAAATTGTGTGCGCATGCGCCACACAGCTTTATAGTCAAAGTAAGTTTGTTTTAAATAGTTAAACTTATGCACAAACCAAAGGCAAAAGTGTCAGCAATAATGCGTACTTCAACAGCACTACGAAAGCATACTAATTTTATTTTTCACAACAAACCCACAACTACATATGTATATGTATGTAAGTAAGTAAGTAAGTATGTAAGCACATAGAGAGTTGCAGGCGAATTCACTTTTATTGGCTGTAAAACATTAAAATGCTAAGCCATTATGACAACTTAATTCTGCATTGACCAAAAGTTATTGAAAATGGTTGGTAAATATGTTGAACAGCTGAAGCACACACACACACACGCATGCACTAAAAGCAACTGGCATTTAAAGCAATATGCAAAAACAATTTAAAAATCAAAACAAAGTGAAATGTCTTCTTGACCGTCTGCCATTAGCAGTGTACGCAGCTTAAATGTCAGTGCGGCAGGCTAGGCCGTGAAGAAAGTCGAAATGTATTTTTTTTTACGCGTGCATTCCAATGAGTTCGCTAACAAGCATTTCTACATTTTGTTTGTGTTTGTGTAATAAACATTCACATTTTTCAATCGCTGCGATTACCGGCCGCTTGACCCGCTTCGACACGCCTATTTAAAGCTTAAGTAGGCAAATATTCGTTACTCGTTTAAAAAGAAATGTGGAAATTCATAAGCGGCATGCAAATTTCAAATTAACTGTCATTTTCGCCGGCTGTGACTTCGCGCAAAGTGTCAACAAGCGTTTGACTGATTGTCATGTTTACTTTGCGTCGCTAGCAACTCGGTTAATTTCTTTTCTTTGTGCGCTTTTTTCCCCATTCCATTTGTTTGTGCAATATGTTTGTTTGTTTACTCGTTGTTTTTTATGTTTTTTTTCGCTATTTGTCTGCCTGTCAATTGTGCGCTTTCGTTATACTCGCATCGATAAGTGGGTAGAGTCACATGCGCGAGTGTTCATAAGTCACTTTGTTGTTGCAAATTATTTTTTCTTATTTCTTGTTATTTATGCGGTTTTATATATGTCAAAATTTTCGTGCTTCATTCCACTTTATGAAAATCATTCGGCAAACCTGTTAATTATTTATGTAAATTTTGTTCTTCTTCGCAATTTATTATGATTTTTTTTTTTTGTTCTCGCGTGTATTAATGCTGCTGATAGCGATCGCTCATTGATCACATGTGCATATGCGTTCCAACAAGACTTGAATAGTGGAAAAATTAATAAATAATTTCTCATTCGCTTTATATTTAACGAAACGTGAAGAAATGACGGGGTCAGAAGTGAAATTTTGCAGATAGACTTTACTATTTTTCCAGCAGAGAAATTAGTTCAAGTGATAAAATAATTGCGCGAAGAATGCATGAAGATTGTTGTATATTAAAAAAGAGTACAAAATGATGGTGGGGAAAATAACAAAGAATAAAATCAATTTAAAACTATGGAAGTGAAAGCAATAAGAAGGAAAGAAGTTATACGCATCCCACAGCAGTCGGGTCTATGTAAACGGGACGATTCCAGATTTATATACGGCCAAAAATTGTCGGCAAAATTCTCCCGCTACAACAACTACATACAATATAAAAGAAATGATCCAGAACTAAATAAATGGATATGAATTGCAGAAGGAATGCACAAAAAAAAAAGAAAACCGTTAAATCCGACTGCAATAAACCCCTTCGCGGGAGGCTTGCTTTTGCAAAATTTCAGAATGATATCTTACTGAGTAACTAGTTCGACTGTATACAGACGGACCGGCCAAATCGACTCAGCTCGTCATCTTGCTCGTTAATTATATATACATATATTAGGGTCTCCCAAGTTTCCTTTCAGTAAATCCCTAGATGAAGAATATTGTCACTTGATTTACTTCAATTTAATTGAGCCAAGCAGAGTTCGCTTTCAGACGAGAACTCATAAGTATTCATTAACATTGAATGCACTTATTGACATTCGACAGGCGAGCCACAGGCAGCCAATCAGCCAAGCACTCAATTCATTACCAAAATGGCCAGCGGCGAATGCGAGTTTACTGCAATAGAGTAATTAAATACGAATTTGCGGATCGAGTAGAACAAAAACAATACATAAAATCCGCAAAAAAGAACAAAACCATAAAATATGTGTGTCCACTTCAAAAGCCAGCCGGCAAAGTACGGAAATTAAACAGTCTAGACGAGCTGTGCCTTATAGAGGCATGATGGAAATGTTTATGTGACGCACGACACGCAGTGACACAAACCAGCTCGACAGTGAAAACACGGAAGTAAACAACCCCCGAAAGCCGGCAGACGGACACAGCTGTAGGGACAGTGTGCTGATGGTAACACACCGAGACCGGCATGCACAGAGCACAATGAAAAGGTTGGGCATTTGCGAGCATATGAGCACGTCAGGTAACGAGATGACCAGCTGTACTGAAACAACGCCAGTTAGGAGCGAAATGCATCATTGCCTACATTTTGCTATAGGGATGAGTAACGTTCTTATTTGCTGAGGGTAGTTTATTACCACAGATCACGAAGCATTCGAAAGAGGTGTGGTGCGCAAAAATCATTGCAATCTTTTAAACGAAATCGATAGATGCAATAAATTAAATATACACTGATGAAGTAAAAACTTAAAACAACCTACGAAAAAAACTTCACTACCTGAGTCGTATTGGAGTTGAAATTGGTCATAAAGAATGGAAAGTTATACCCACGTTAAACGCGAAACAAAACAGTGAGACGAGTATTAATAAAACACACGTGTTTTTTGCTCTCATGTGGCAAAAGGAAGCAAAAATATGGCCAAGAATGCGAGCTAAGGCCGACTGATACAAGAATGAAACGCAGCAGAAAGAGACACTAATGAACACAACTCATGGCTCAGATGGCCAACGAAATTTGCATGAGAGCCGTAGAACCAGTTTAGTGACAAATGAAGCAAGCTTAAAGGCAATGAAATATTTTTATGAATATGACTATACATACATACATACGTACATATTTGTAACGTATTGCAAAAGAACCACAAGTTGTCCAAAAAAATTACTCGGCTTATAAGAACTTTGCATGCTTTTAGAACATTAATACCTGCAAAGTTCGGCCCACGGCCAATATTTATACTAACATTGCCATTAAGAACACGAAACAGAGCTGTCAATCTGGAATAGCTTTATTGCTAGCTACAAGTTTAGGTGTTAAATTTGAGCCCAATATATTTACATATTAACTTTATTCTATATTTTTATGTATGTACTACATCCCTTTTTCGAAAAATTATGTTTATTTTTCATTCCACTTTGCAATTTTTTTATTTGTTTCTTATCCTCACTTTGCCTGGTTCTCGCATTTAAAGAGAGCCGAAGTTCTGAATATGCCGACCATGTAAGTAGATACACCACACTTCATAGCGGCGAGTCATCACTTGTAAGTCATTAATTTTGGCTGACGCCACAATGGGTTAGTAACAGATTTGTTTGTCTCATATTTTAGTTGGTCTTATTGAACAACATTTATATTGTATTAATTTTACTTAATTGATTATTTCACATAGCCGCTGTAATGTGGTAAACGCGTTTACATAAACCAGCATTTATATTAAACACCGTGATATGTAAATGCATTCAAGTAGCGTTCAGATAAAAAAGAGAGAAGTTTAGCTTCTAAATTGTAACATCCTTCACAAATAAAGAATGTTTCTATATAAAAGTTCGTCAATCTTTATGACAGCTGTGTGCTATAGCGATCCGATTTGAAAAGTTAGTATTCCTTTAGTACAACTGATTATACTAGCAGGTTTATTAGAATCTTTTCTGTCATGTAATCTATTAAATTTTTGAAAACCAACCTCTTCATATACAATAATTTAAAATTATGCAATATAATTTTCAAAATTTATTTCAATTCACTTTTTCATTACTTACCCAAAGTTGCGTTCCCCAACTCATCTTGTTGGCGCTTTCTGCTTGTTCGTCCGCCAGTTTTGCGTTTATTTTATTTAAGCCAGATAGTAATTCCACAAAAAATACCTATCGTATCCAACAATTTGCTGTTGTTTTTATTTTTAATACTTGCTCCTAAACACTATGGTTGTATGTTTACTAGTCCTGAGAGCTAAAAATATTAATTGTTGTTTGTTCTGGTGCTGTTAGTGGGTTAGAACACAGCCGCCGACAGTAACAGCAGGCGGGTTGAAAAGTAACTTCTAATTCACAAAAATTTCTATATTAAAACGAAAATATTAAAGTAATTAATTTACCAAAGCTATAAAAAAATATATGAAAAATAGTATGTTTGTATGTATAAACGCGCGACGTTGGAACGCGAGCAACGTGCAAAGAGCGGCGAGCAGGTAGAACGCGTAGACGCGCTGCAGGTAAGACCGGAAAGAAAATATGTAAAGTAAACTGGTAATAAAGCCGAAACTGAGTTTCAATTCTAGAATTGCTTCACACGCTCACAAATGTGGTGGTTTTATGCTTGTTTCTACTATGTATTCGCTTTGCGAGCACAACAACTTCCACTACTGCTCGCGTTGTTATTTTCATACATATGTATGTATGCATATGCAGCAATATTTCTGCTTGTTGTTGACTTTTCCTGCACTTATAAAGTTACGATCATTAAATAAAAGTATACAGAAATAGTTTAGGGAAGCAAGCGTAGTGATAAATATCGTTCACAAAACGTAAGAGCTGTAATAACCGACAACTAACTCCATTAAAAGCGACTTCACTTAAATAATATACGATACATAATACGTACAATGCGTGTATGTAAAAAATTCTGAGTTGTAGGAAGAAAAATGTGTTTAACTTCACAATAGTACGAAATTTTTTTCACGAATTAAAGGCGAACTTTTAATGCAATTTTTTTAACTTATCGGCTAGAGATATTGGTTTCATAACAATCTTTACACCTTTCACTATAAATTTGGCATTTTACGCGAGAATTTTTCCAAACACTGACGTTTTTATTTAATGAAAACAAACGAGAACGAACGATATATTGAACAAAAATTTTTCGTTAACAGAAATTCCACTTTTTGACTTTTGTTGCATATATACAAATATTTTACTTTGTTTTAAATATTCACAAATCATATATGAGTTTTTATTTACTTAGCCAGAACGCAAGCATTCAATTTTAAGCATGACACTTGGCAAAACGCTGGAGAAGTTGCATATAAAATTCACAAGATTTCGATCCTCACGAATTCAGCACAATAAGCTCTATTATTTAATGAGCGTATTCTGCAAACGAACACAAAAATTTATGGGTTCAGAAAATTTCGCACATTTGCATGGAACTGCAATCGACAATTCTCTTTTCGTTATTTTTATGCTTTTTGTTGTATTTACTTCTCATTCGTTGATTCCCACAGATTCTTTACTTCACACCACCGTTCGCAGGTGTGCAATTGTATATGTATATGCGTGTGATTCACCCGTCTTCTAAGATTTTTCATGAATTGTACCACAGCTACCCTGCTTTTTATAATTATTTCCCATCCTCAAAGCCACCGCCCTTATTGGTTGGCACTTAAAACTCACAATTTTTTACAGAAATTTTTGTGAAGCACTATAGATTTTCGCATCCAATAACTTTATCCATGGAAATTTTTTTCACCAATCACTTAAATCACAACAACAATAACGCGGCGTTGCAAACGACTTGCCGCAGCTAACACCCCGTTTACCTGGAAATTCACTCGAAAACTGACTCGTTCTTGGTTATCAGGTTTTCGTGAACACTGGCAATGCCAGTGCGGCCAAACCAACAAACGCAATTAGGGTTGCATTTTGGGTGTGATTCGAAGTGAATTGTATTTGGTTTTATAGTAATGCATTTCGAGATTGACAACTTCCGTGCTGTAAGGTCCAATTAGAACCCGGGTTTTCATATTGAATAAATAGCTAGATCCTCGTAAAAGGTGGCGTTAACCCCAGTTATGTCTGATTAACCCTTTTGATACATTTTTGTTTTGTTAGATTTTAAATTTTTTCAACACACTCCTAAGTACCGAAATACATTTTTGCTATTTATTTTACAAAGAGGAATTGAATTGCAAAATTCTTAATTAATTTCATCAATGTCAATTGCATTTTCTTTCGTCGTGTTATAGGTTTAATTTTCTATAATTATATCATTCTTTTAGAAATATTTATGTATGTCCAAGAATTTTATAAACCTCCGTTCTTCTTCGAAGTCCGAAATGATATCTGGAACCAAATATCTATCCGCGGCTTCCTTTAAGATTATTTGGCGAATGTTTTCATATACAACAACAATGACAACCATAACTACCATGTGCTCCTCCAGAATTTAGAATAATGTATTTGAAACAAATTCCCCTAAGCCCTTTTAGAAGAGCATCGCACTACTTAGTAACAGAAATCATTTTGTAAGCACTAATGGGTTTAGTATTGTTTTTTTATTTTGACTTATAATAGTTATTGCAATTATCTATTTTTTCGCTTCTTCCTTCAACGGTTTTCGCAATTTTGTTTGTATCCATACACGATACATTTTCAGCATGCGTCCACGATTTACTTGCAGTCGTCGATCCACAACACTTTGCTCCTCAACAAACCCAGCTTTGCAGAATAGGTCTCTCACCTCTTCTTGTGTGAAAAAGTATACCATTGTCCCGTCACCGCGCACATAAAAATTATCCTCCAAACATTTGCCACTTTTGAAACGCAGCTGCGCCATGTCATAGCGACCGTAGTCCCGGAAGAGTACCAAACCGCCTGGACGTAAGTAACGAAAACAATTGGCAGCAACACGATTCATTTTTGTAGGTTCAATAGCCGAGAGAACGAATATTAGCACAATTATGTCCAATGAGTTTTCAGCGAATGGCACTGACCAATCTTCAAGTGTCGCATCCATAACAAAAACCTCACAACGTTTTGGGTCATATTCCTTATTCTCACGCAATATTTCGATTGCTCGTGCGGAAAAGTCACAACCATAAACTTTTAAATTCGGCTCCTGACTATACTTCAAAATCGGTAGAATAGTGTTTCCAACTCCACAGCCTAATTCAAATATGCTGCGTGGCTCTTGTACTTCATCCACAGACGGAGCAGCAAGTTCAGTAAACTCTGTAAAAAGCCAATGTCGATCTTTAAAAAATCGATTCTGATGTACGCCATAAAAAGAGTCCCAAAATTTATCAGCATCGTTTTGAAACTTCTCTTTGTCTTCAGCCTTCATTTTCTGTGTTGAGTTCTTAGTCACCGCAGCAAGCGCTTCTTGCTCTTGGTCGGCATCCCATTCGACGTTATCCCTGCAATTGTGCGCAAAGCCAAAACAAATAATATAATTAGTATTTAATGTCATTAATTCAATACCAAGCATTAAATTCGAAAGTGTCACGTGGATCTTTCAAAATTCGACCACCAAGTGCAGGTTTCTTGCGATAACGTGTGTGCTCCCAACTTGAGCACAAACGGAAGTTTGTTAATATCCTCGTATATTTACCAAGCATTGTGTTTAAAGACATCATTGTCATCGGTTAGGAAACGATTCCCAAATTTCGGACGCTTCTCCTCTACGGTTTCAGTCAGCTCCGCAGGATTTGCCTCATTTCCAAATTCACTCATGTCAAAATGTTTAAGATCGTATGTTTTGCATATGTTTACTTTTAGGTTTTGAACTGCTTCTTCTTACAAACGCGGTATTCACTGTGGGCGAAGAACGTATATAACAGACAGAGAACGTTTAATATTTCCAGAGAACGTCTATCATAGAGAAGGTTCACGGCGCGGAGAACGTAAAAATATTTTTGGCTAACTCGGTCGCGATGGTCCGATTTCACCACTGCCAACTCGGTCGCGATGGTCCGATTTCACCACATACAAATTATGAGCGTGTTTCACCATATTTAACAGCGATTGAGCGGTTTTTTGAGTCTATGAGCAATAACAAAAATAATAAAAGAGAACCAATGCAGGGCACTATACATACAAGCGTATTTATATGCAGGGTGATTTCTGGTAGGCGGAGAAGTTCCTGTATGCTACATACATATGTATGACTTTTTCTAAAGCTAACATATACTAATATGTATGTACATATGTTTAACGGGGGAAATTGCGCCAAAATGAAACATAATGAGATTATTCTGCTTTTGATTGGAAAACTTTTTGTATACTATATACAAATAGTTAGATTTTTTTCTAAGTCTAATATACATATAGTATATATATAGAATATATAACAATATATCCTTTACTGGGGAAATTGCGCCAAAAATGATAGTTGAAGAAGAAATCGTCAACGGAATTTTAGTTCTAAATGAATTTCGTCGCGGAAAAGATCGCCAATTCGATTTTATACGTTTTTTGCAAAAAATGAGTAACAAACATTTAAGAAAGTGTCGCGTTCGGGAGTGCACATCAGAATCTCTCGGGAGATTCTTTTTTATTCCCTAGGAACCAGGAGGAGTTGCAGAAGTGGGTGGAAAATTTACGGCTCCCACCAACGCAGGATTTACCCCCCCGCAATGCATTTGTTTGCATTAAGCACTTCGAACGAAGTGCAGTGGGTGCGAAAAAATTGAAGGCAGGAGCTGTGCCCACCCTTAATCTTGGTGAGTACTTTGTGCATGCATTATACATATGTATGAAAGTGTAAACAATAACGGCAGTACATACATTAATACATACATAAGTATGCAAATATTTAAATAAGTATGCTATGAGCGATGCGCGGGCAGAGCGAAGTCAAGTGAAGTGTGTGTGTGTGTTGCGTATTGTGCAGAGTACGTTTGAATGTTTTCTAGGTGTAGAGGGCAGTATTAGGATGTGTCAATATTATCAACCAAATATTTACACATTACTAACAATAAAATCTGCCAAAATATTTTTTGTAGTAATAAGGGGCACAATTCTGATTTCTTTGGCGCCGCGATTTGAAGGTACCGTTTGGAAGAAGTCCTCCTGATTAAAAACATATAGGATTATAGGGTCCGCAAACGCTTAGTTTAGGATATATTTCGGCCTTAAAGTTAAAAATTTGCAAAATTGGACCATTTCAAGGAGCTATTTCACCACATTAAACACACTTTTTTCACATTTTCACTTCAAATTAATTAAATTGCACTATAATCTTTTAAATAAATCTACATTTTATTGTTTTAGCAGGTTTTTTACCTAAAAAAATCTTTATTTAAAAATCACATTTTACACTTGTTTTGAACCTCATTTGTTTACCAAAAATTACGACGAAATGGAGCGCTGCCATGTGATGATAAGGCAATTCGCCAAAATTCCTCTATTCATGCATATGGATATTTTTCTTTTTTAAATTTATTAAGCAAATAAGTAATATTATATACATGTATTAGTAATATTATATAATAATATTACGTAATAAAGTGTAAAGTATACAGTATAGTACGAAAGTAGTTATATATTTTGGTTATTAAGCACTCAAACTCATATTTTAAATATAATAATATATATGTATATTGTCACCTAAAATACAAACCAATGCATCATCAAATATAAATGGAAATCGCTGAAAGATATAATAACCAAAATTTATCCATTTATAACGAAAACTTAACAAATCTTTTTCTATATGTAATTAGGATACGAAGAAGCACCTCCACATTTGTGGACGGGTCCACTGCCACGGAGAAAGTGCTGCATTCGCAGTTGTGCTTCCAGAGGGGCAACGATTTTCGAGTTTCCCAAAAAAAGAAGATGTTCGGCAGAGTTGGGCAAAGGCTTGCAACTTAGTTGTGTCGCCTTCCGATACCCTTTTTATTTGCCGAAATCATTTTGAAACGCAGTTTGTTGCTAAATACAAACTTTTGCCTGGGGCTTTTCCATGTTTACGATTAGAGCCAGCACTAAGTCGTAGCTCATCTAGTGCTGACTCTAATTGGGTGTGCCCACCCGTCACTGTGACTTATGAACGTCCTAAAGTAGCTGTAGGAGTAGAAGAGGACGACATAACATTGAAAGAGTTTTGAACAATATTCCATATTAGAGGAAAGTAGATTAGGATTAGGACCCCAAAATAACGACGTAGGCTCTGCTTTAGACAGTCGCGAACGATTTGCTCGATGATAGACGTTCTCTGATATTTCTGTTCTCTGTCAATGATCATTGCAATTGTTGCTGTGAGGATTCACAATGATTAATAAAAAGAGGTAGCTGGCAATTTAGAGCTTTAGTCGTAAGAAACAAATTGCTCAAAAATGTTATTAAATTTTTATAGAATAATAATAATTTAGTGTATTAATTCAAGGCTTTAGCATTATTAACTTAGTAATAAATGTGATTTTTGTGTTTAATTGTGAATTGAAAGAAAAATTGTAAAATTTGGTAACTCTAAAATGGAAAGGCAGTAACGAAACGGAACTGCTGTTTGTTTTGATTCAAATAATTCTGCTTATTTTTTGGCGAAAATAGTATTTTCTGAGCCAAAAATAATATAAAATGATATATATATGTATATTTGGACATCAGTGTAAGTAAGCTTAAGCAATTAAAGAGATTTGTTTTTGGCATGGATAAACTTAAAAATAGAAAGAGAGATGAAACTTTGTTTACATTCCTTGTGACTTTAACCGCTCACTTGTACTACCTGCTGCTTGCAGACCTTGTCCGCCATTTTATCAGTTTAGATTATGTTGATGCAGTTCATATACGTGTTAAAAGGACAACAAAATCACAGGCTTAGATTAGTCTTGCGTTTGAGACGCTTGGTTGCACATAAATTTCATTTTTGTAGTTAAAGGTAAGCTTGAAAAAATCAGAAACAAGTGCAAATATTTTAGTGAATTGTTTTCGTTTTTCTTTAGCTGGTTATAATAACTATGGCCATATCAACAACAACAATATTAGATCTCAACGATGAATGCTTAACAGCTATCTTCGAACATCTAAAGGGAATGAGGGCGAAGCGGAATTTTTCACGCACCTGTGACAGATTTGCAAAAATTTATTGTAACTACTATATACATCAATTTATTATCGAAGAGCATGACGCGTATTTTCTCGACAGTCGTTTAGTGACAAAATTTGGCCATTTAATCGGAACTCATATGTTCCCAATGCCGGATCTTAAAAGCATTAAATTCGATGATACATTTGCGCTATTTTTCACCGAAAGATTCTTTCGGGCGCTCAGACGAGATCACCAAACTATAGAAAGCGTGGAGCTGCACGGCTTCGCTGATAAAGACTTACAAAACCTGTTGCCTTTGCCTAATCTAAAGCGTCTAAAGTTAAACTTCAGTCACGTAACTGGTAAAGTGTTCGTATTAATTTATGTATGGAAAGATTTAATTAAAATATCTCTCTCTTCATTCTGCAGGCAGCTACATAGACCAAATGTCCAACCTCGAGGAATTAATTATCGACAATGTACATGATTTCGAATCCAGACATTTGATTAGCATTCTTAAGCGAAATAAGTTACAAAAGCTGGTGGTACGCGCCTGTCCCTATGTATTCGCCACAATTGATGCTTTGGAGATGTCACAAAATTTAAATTATCTACAAGAATTAGAAGCGAACTGGCATGAAATACGCAAATGGCAATTAATAGGCGATCTGCCGTGCCTAAAAGTGTTAATTATCAATAAATTCAAAACATTACAATGTCGGAGGTGTCGGAAAATCGAACGAGGCGATGCCATGCTACCCGTCAGCGGCACCTACTATGGCATATGTGAGTGCGGTTTGTATGAGGCGAGAGAGTTATTCAAGGGCTTACGTAAAAATCATATTTTGGAAAAATTAATTTTTCTCGGCTCCCGCATAACAACCAGAGATCTCACCTTCATATCAAAATTAACCAGCTTAAAGACACTGTACATGGGCGTAGATAATGTGCCGCTCTACGTTTCGGTAGCGATGTTTAATCGTTTAAAAGAGCTGGAAGAAATAGATATAGGTTATTCGTGGAAATTGCCAATCGAAGCTTTGGACTTTTTGATGAAGTGCCAAAAACTGAAATATGTAAATTTTGGCAATTCACAAGGTTTCCCTGAACAATTCATTTTGGAGGCAATCGAAGTGATTAAGCGTAGAGAAGTGCCACCTGTCAAACCTGTAAGGTTGCATTTCATGAATCCGGACTTTTCCAGGGAATTCCTCGAGGTTAGTTCATTATTTAATTTGTATTGAAAAAATATTTGCTTAACAAATAACTTATTTTAGGATGAACGTGTGATAGCAGCCAAACCTTTCCTGCAAATTGAGCATTTCCAGACGGTAGAATTGGCAAAACGCCTCTACAATTACATATATTATTTTTGATAGACTTTTGTTAAGCACAGCGTGATCGTTAGTATGACCGTTAGCTTGATTTATGTAAGCGCCACATAGCATAGGAAATATATATTGAATTGTTTATCTTATTTATGTACATAACTAATTTGCAGCATATTTTTTTTATTGTTTTTCAAATTCTTTCGTGCCATGTAAATAATATATATTTTGATCTCAATAAACATTTTTTTGTAGTGAGCTTAAAAATATTTTTTTATTTATTTTTATTTTTGTTTTTATCTCACATATGTATGTAACTCGTACATATGTATCTATATAATGCCATATGAGCCACGGCATGCTTATTCTGTGGCTTCTTTTAATAACTCGTACATATTTAGCTAAAAATAGGATTCTCAGATGTGATTCTTTGAATACAAATTCCTTTTTTTCAACTATAAAACGCAATTTCATTCATGAGCGTCTACAACAAACATATGTATGCGCATTATATGGCACTCCAAGTCTCCAAAAGTCTCCGGGAAAGTTTTTCAAAAGCGTCTGCGCAAAACGGAAGTCTTTAAAAGGATAAGAAATAGCTGACGTATGGTATAATAGTAGTTAGTGGTCTCATTTTGACGCACGCTCTTGGTGCACGACCCAGTGGGGACAAGAAAAATTCCAACACATTTCGTAGTTGCGTACTTTCGAATATTCATCATACGAGCGCCGAGGAGCTGTAGCCGAGCTTTGAAAAAATTTTCGCAGTTGCCTAAATATTACCGTAAGTGAAAAAGTGCTCAACGCATGAAAATATAGGAAAATTAAATAATTATTACCAATTAAAGTGCAAATGCAGTGAATTTGTTGTAAAAAGCCAAATTAATATTTTTCGAATAGTTTAAGAAATGTAAGCTTTATTGTGCAAATTTGCGTTTTTGCCTAACTGCCTAGGGTGGCGAAATATTGAAGTGCTGAACCAAGTGTCACAAATGTGATGATGTGAAAATTTTCATTGATTTTTCTGCCACCGCTTTGGGCTTTCCTAGTATTAAGCGCTTAAAAAACTAAAAAAAATTGAGCTAACTGTTGTTTGCGTAGCTAAAATGTAATTTTCAACTTTTTTCTATACAAATTTCTTGCAATAACATAATTGGGTTTTACACAAATCCAGCATATTTTGCTAATTTGCTTTGTGCTTAAATTAGAAAGAAAAAAATCGCATTGTAAATTCTTAAAAATTCATTTCAACTATTTTCTTTATCTCACAACTAAAAAATGCCAACATTGCAGTGTCAGATTTCGCAATTTGAGCTCGAAATAAGCTACAACAGCTAGCGAAAAGGCACACAAAGGACACAAACGTACACTTTTGGCGAGTCATCTAGTAAAAGGCAGGCGTGCAATAATAACAACAACAATAGACAGCAATTACGCATAGTCTCTATTGCTTTCGAAGTTCGAATGCATAAAGCTTGTTAATTTCGAAAACAACCCCCGACAGCCAAGTCCAACACATACGGCACGCAATCAAAAACTAAAACAACAGCGTAAATTAGCGCCCACCACCCACACACACCACCTACCGTCTCTGTGAGTGGTGAGTAAGAAACGTCAGTAGCCAGCCACAGTGTCACCGTGCTGCCACTTTATAGCCAGTTGAACTCAACGTTGTGCATTTTGTTTCTCTCCCATCTCCTTGTGTCACAGTCACAGTTACAGTCGCCGTCAGTGCTAGGGTACCTACATAATTGGCATCAATTTTGTAGACAAAAGCGTTTGCAGTCTATCCAGAACACCTTGCCGCACCCTATCGCCCACTCGCCTAGCACAGCAGCCGTTAGCCGAAATCAGTAGCAGCAGCAGCAGCAGCGGTAGCGCCAGCGTCAGCAACTGATATTCCATTTCTCTCAGTGCTCAGTGCTTCAGTGCTTTTAGTCCAGCAGTCGCAGCGCAAAGTATCGAAACAGCGCGAGTAACATGTAAGTAGCTGTCATTATTGATTTTACAAATTCCAACTTATATTTTTGTTTAGTGTGCGCTTTTGCTTTAATTTTAATTTTTTGGTAATTATGGCTCTTAATTTTTATTGACATGCATATTGTTCGGGTGAATTCGATTGCACGAAATTCTGCAAATGATGATTAATGCCAATTGTGTTGGTGAAAGCGCTGCGTGTGCAAGTGACCAAACAATTAACACTGTTACAAAAACAAATACAAGATGGTCGACGGCAAGCGAGCCCTTCAGGCGTACCGTTAGCCAACATGACACGCGTTACACAAACATGCTTAAACATGTGTATGAATGTTTGCCCAATGGTGTAGGAAAATCTCCATTCCTGGGTAACTCACGTGAACGCTGAAGAGTTTGCTATCAATTTAATTGTGTGCTTTACACACAAACATTTAATTGATTTAGCAAAACCACAACTAATATTGTATTTTTTAATGCGTGAGGGGTGAATAATTGCAAATTAGTTAAAATAAAAAATATCAAAACGCAGTGTTAAAAATTAAACAGTGTTATACAACACCGGAAATCAGCTGATGATGTTTTCATTCCAATGGAGCTGTGGAAAATAATATTTAATAGAAAGAGATTTTATAAAAACTAGGTACATACATTTTCACGTCTTTCGCAAATATTTAGTAGCGCCTTAAAGATAGACTCCAATACGAGCTACTAAGGCATTATCAGAATTTCACAGCACTTATATTGTGACAAAAAAGTATTCGCAAATTGTAAATAAAACGCAAAATATTTAATTATTCAAAGTAATCCTCCTTCAAAACTGGTGAATACGGTGCTTGATCTATCGTATTCATTGCGTTTTTCGCTTTAAATTCAGTTAAAAAAGTACTATTTTTGAAAAAAAAAATCAGCTTTATTGGGACGAGTCGAGCAAGAACGCGTTTCATTCCCAAAATATCAACTAAAATCATTCGAACGGACGCGAGCTCTCGTGCCATCTCTCTAACAGTTGCCTAACAATTTTCAAGCACCGTATTCCTCACCTTTGTCTATGTTATCGTCATTAACAGCAGTGGATGGACGACTCGCATGAAGCAAGTTTTCGATGACTTCACATACATATTCAATATAATTGTTTATTTCATATATTCTACCAGCTTGAGCAGGATTATACATTTTCTATGCTTTAAAACCGAAAATGGAGTTGTAAATCTTCTTCGAAAATTCAACCTTAAATACACACTTTACAAGGTTTGGTAGCAATCGTTGACTGTTATCAACTTTTTTGTTTTGTTTATGTATGTATGTATACTTTCCATTTACTGAGCATATGTATGTTTTTGTTGACAACAAAAGGCAAAGGCTATGGAATACAGACAATATAGATGTACATTCTACCTGCAATATGGATACTACCTAGTGTGGCATACCTGTATGAAGGATATTTTCCAAGAGTTATTAACGATTTCACAGATTGTGTAGGGATAAACAAGAGAATACATAAGGAAAAAAATCTGTGTGTCCCTTTTATTTTGCTACGAAGAAAATGTGCATAGAATAGGACTTGAATGGCAGGACAGTAGAAGAATTCCAGGTTTAAATATTCATTTTAATAGTACTTTAGTTTATTATTAACTAAAGAATTAAATAAAATTTTAATTTTTATAAAACGATGGAGAGTACATTCCAACTTTCTTTCTATCTGATAATTTTAAAAGTTACTTTATTTATTAATAATTTTTGCCTTTTCTATCTGCATAAATTCGGGAGATACATAGATTCATTTCGAGATTCCCTACTTTAAATTTAGTTTAGAGTGTTTATTATTATTCGAAGAACATTCTTTGGCAATTATTTTTTGAAGATCTCTTTTTGGCCGCGGCTAAGTCTCAGATGGCTCATCCGTAGAGTCCAATTTTCGATAACTCGTTCGAGCATTTCGACTGGTAACTGCCAAATGACACGCGTGATGTTTAACCAAATTCCTGAATCAAAGCGGGATTGTTCGCCTTGACTTTAGACTTTGCATATCCCCATATGAAAAAGTCTAACGTTCTGTTATGTATCTGCAAACCGAAGTGTTCTCTCAATAAATCCATTGATTGATGCGATGAGTTGGAAGTGGCGCCGTCTTGTTAATACCAAAAATCACCAAGATCACGGGCTTCAATTTCAGACATCAAATAGTCGGTTATCATGTCGCGATAACGGTTGCCATTGACGATTACGTACTCAGCGGCATAATTTTTGAAAAAATAAGGACCGATGATTTCACCGGCCCAAAAACACACCATTCCGTGGTTTTTTCTGTATGAAATGGCAGCTCTTGAATCTCTTCAGGGTCCTCTTCGTCTCAAATGCCATTTTTTTGCTTTTTGCATTTGCTTATTTACATATCCTTTGAGCCAGAAATCATCGCTGAAAAAATTTGACTCGAAAATGTCGAATCTTCTTGGAACTTATCAAGAGCCCATTGAGAAAAAATGTTCGTTGGAAGATCGAGTGGTTTCAATTCTTGCACAATGTATGTAAGTCTTTCCATGATGAAATGCCGAACAACACTGAACAAAAATAACATGTGAACTTGCTGATTTGTCAAAATGAGGCTATTAAAAAATGTACCTCTACTTGGATCACCCGTTATATTCTCCTTCTCAGCTTATACCTTTGATAGTTGTACTACTTCAATACCAATTTCTTCATGCCGCTACAACAGCTGTTTTGCACTGCATATAAATACATATGTACATATGTATATATCTATGTTTTCAGTTGCTAAGTGCCTAGGTATACATTTGTATATATGTATATACATATATATGTATGTATATATTACATATAACAGTAATAGTCTGCAGTAGCTTCGCGATAGCAGGAAATCAATTGATGAGACCGCCAAGAGACTGCCTTCATTAATTAATAATTATGTGCCAAGTTACAGTTGGCCATATTGTGGCGCCCTAATGCGGTTAGCATCGTTGAGGGAGAATGAGTTCGTTCCACTTATCAATTTGTTGGCGCCTTTAATTGCGCGACAGTGGAAAATATTTCCTTTTTTCGTTCAATAAATGCCTGCTGTTTTGACTCACGTTGGCACACTTCAGCATTTCTTTTTCGCAATATTTTCATATTCGGATAAATATATTTGCATTCCCACGAACTTGGCACTGGGTACATCTATTGATTTTTTAGTATGAGTGCAT
The DNA here is from genome assembly GCF_023373825.1 of Bactrocera dorsalis. Lineage (NCBI taxonomy): Eukaryota > Metazoa > Arthropoda > Insecta > Diptera > Tephritidae > Bactrocera > Bactrocera dorsalis. The sequence continues at coordinate 27,506,967 of NC_064307.1, read as the reverse complement.
AAAAGAACAAGTGATTTATAAGGAAATATGAAGTTGATTTTGCTGTATTGCTCAGTGGAAACTATTTGTTTCGAAAACATAATTTATTTCACTTATTTTCTAAGAGAATTTTTTCGTTAAAGCATTTATTGTTTTACACAAAAATATTTAATCATTTTACTCAGATTACTTGAGCCCAGGGTATAGCATAACTGCAAAATCTGTGTTTTTCTAAGAGAGACACAGAAAAAATGTTAACTTTCAGAACCTTTACATTATTACAATTGATTTCTCTATCCACGAAGATAGTCCAGCACAAAACGTTAGCAAAGAAAATGTATTCCGAGAGGGAAAAAAGGATGATATAGTACCACGTATGATACGAACCTAAGGTGATTTGCCAAGAAATACTTGGTTAGGTATCGCAGTATAATTTTTTATAAACCTTCAGATTCAAAAAATGGTGCCTCGGCCTACCACAGTAAAACAAATTTTTAATTTTTTTATTTAACATTATTTAAGGGTGATACACCCTCCAACTTTTCGATACCACTTTTGTACTGCGATTTGTCCTTGCTTCAAAATAGTCCTCAGTTGCGGCGATTATCCCGGCATTCGACGAAAATTTCTTCCGAGCGAGCACCGTAATTTTATTTCCTGTATATAACAGTTGTACAATTTTTATTTTTCCATTTCCGGTTTTCAACTTCCGTTTCAGTTTTCAAATCGGAAATATGGTACCGTTATTTTATTTCCGGTCACTACCTATAATACTATCGGCATGTTTCGCTTCCGCTGTTTCAATTTCCGTTTCCGGTTTGCAACTTCCTGTTAGAATTTAAAAGATATTGAGTATCGGAAATATTGTACACTTAATTTGTTTCCGTCCCACTTTTCCGTTTCCGGCTTAAAACTTCCTGTTTCTGCAAACCGTAAACATTGTGCTGTAATTTCATTTCCGTTTTCTACAAACAACTTCCTTAAAAACCGGAAATATGGTATCGTTAATTTATTTCCGGTGTCTAAATACACTACTCTCCGGTCCCAACTACTTCCCCTTTAGTTCCATTTTCGCTTCTTCAGGGATTTTCAACCGAAAAACATAGCATCGTTATTTCATTTCCTAACTCTTCTTATGCTACGATCCGATTCCGGTTAACATTTAAAGGCGCAACATGGTTATGTTATACTAATATCCGGTCCTAGTTATGTTCCACTTCCACCATTTTTCCCTTTTGAGGTTTGTAACTTCCTTTTTGAATTTCCAACCGTTTGAAGAGAGTTAAAAATAAAATTTTATGGAAAATTCAGGCTTATAAATAAAATATTTATTATAAGTACCAACCATCATCCATGAATTTATTGATATGATTGACTTACTGATATTATATTTCATTTATTTTGATCTAAAATTAGCTTCAGCTTATCCTAGGTACATATATTTACACCCTGAACATGGTATATTACGTTACCCCCGAAGTTTGTAACACTCAAAAGAAAAGATCGGAGACCATACATATAAGTAGATTAGTAAATGATCAGGGTGAGGTGCCGTCTGCATATATACGAATTGGTCTCTCAGTTTTGAGGTATTTTACACACGTCCTTTTCTTATGGTCACTTTCGGGATCGCCGATAGCATGAAGCGCCATACAAACTGATCTCTCAAAGTTATTCTAAGAAATATTTTTGAAAGATATTAAAGATTCCGTGCAATCGAAGGTTAGGTTTTTCTTGTTTTCATTGATCTGATGATCGAGTACATATGTGGATGATAACTTGATAACGATCGAGTACTTAATGCGTTCTGAAGAAATATTGATGCTGATCTGAAAAAAAAATATTTTAATTGATGATGGCCGCTTGGAGAATACCATGCCCGGAAGGAATCGTCCCTGCTCTTCTCCCTTCTCGCCTTCACCGAGAACACCTGCATCTGGTGAAGAAATCACTAACCACCATGACTTTACATCAAAACCATCTCCATTATCTATTAAAAAATATTCAAAAAACAAGAAAGCCATAAAATGAATGACCACTTTATTGAATTTGATTTAATTTCAAGCTAATCGGTTTCATTTAAAACTTCTCTGCGAAAATGGGCAAGAAAGATAAGAAGAAGGAAGAGTAAGTAATTTTGAAAACTGAAAAATAAAGCGTTGGGTATTGCTAAATCATTTGGGCAACTTTTAGATGAACTTTTGTAATTTTGAGGTTAGAAGTTGTTGTTACACACTAGTTAATATATACATACACACTACACATGTACATGTACAGATGCACTTAACAAGTTTGAAGCTGTGTAAATAATTTGAATATAAATTTGCTATTTTTTAATTATTTCATTTATTGTATTTTGTCCAAAATAATTTCTCTTAATATTTATACTTGGTCATAAAACTTGTTGATTATATTGCTTTATTATGTAAACAGCCGAATAATTTATTATTTATTTAAAATTTGCGATTCTTAGGGCGGAACCAGCACCAGCAGCCGATGCACCACCAGCTGATAATGCCGCAGGTGAGGGCGGTGATGGTGAGATCGTCGGTGGACCGCGCAATCCTCAACAGATTGCAGCACAAAAACGGTTACAACAGACGCAGGCACAAGTCGATGAGGTGAGTACGTATATGTGTGAAGTTGTTGAGCTAAATCGAACCAGTACATAGCTGGTAACGGGCTGTTATGTATGTACAGTAAGACTCCGCTTGAAGCTTGAAAGGCTAACTTAACATGTGAATAATGGGATGAGGGGAAGATAAATCGACAATTAGTTAGGTAAAAAATTATTTATTGAAGATTATATCTTTCAAATGTTGGCCGCGGCTACGTCTCAGATGGTCGATCCGTTGAGTCCAATTTTCAATGACTCGTTCCAGCATTTCGACTGGTTACCGGCGAATGACACGTGTGATGTTTTGCACCATAGACTTTAGCCTTTACATATCCTCGCAGAAAAAAGTCTAACGGTGTGATATCATACCATCTTCGTGGCCAATCGACCGGCCAAAAATGTAAAATTATCTGCACACCGAATGATTGACTCGATGTCATGAAAGTAATGCCGTCTTGTCGAAACCAAATGTCGCCGAGATCACAAGCTTCAATTTGAATCGTCAAATAGTCGGTTGTCACTGCGCGATAACGGTAGCCACTGACCGTTAGGTTCTCACCGGTATCATTTTTAAAAAAATATGAACCGAAGGTTCCATCGGCTTACAAACCACACCAAACCGTTGTGTTTTCTGGATGAAATGGCAGCTCTTGAAACTCTTCAGGTTGCTCTTCGTCCCAAATGTGGCAATTTTTCTTGTTTACATATCCTTTGAGGCAGAAATGGGCCTTATCTTGTGAAAGTCCAGCGACTCAGTTTTTGCACAAGCAATATATTTCAATTTACGCTCTTTTTAAAATACGCCCGGTCGTTCTATACGTCAGTCCTAGTTACTGCGAACGGCGCCGAATCGACTCTCCACGGTCTTTGTGTACACTCTCTACTACGACTGCTATATTTTCTTCATTGGAACTTGTATTTTCGTAATAAAGTTGAATGTCAATTGGAAATTGCTGTTTCTTGACCTATTTCTTCGACGACTTCTACATTTACTTCATCTAAACCGGTTTGTTTTGATAATTCCACTATTTCATCCATATCGACAGAGTTTCCAATGTCTTCACTCTTACTTAAATGTGGCCAAACGTTCTGCCATACTCCTTTCAATGATCTTTCTCTTATCGCATTCTAAGAAAGGTTTATGCTTTCTAAACCATTATTGATTGCTATTGAGCGTCTCTGTATGCATTTTACGAATGCTTCGGGTTGGCTTCGAAAATAATGTTTTAACCTATTAACATCGTGTTACTTGGGACCGGAGAAAAAGTATCTAGTGAAGTAAATCAGCAGACACACTTGAACCGGATCTCTTTTTTTCTCTTTAGTTCCTCGCTATGTGGCTTCTAATTTTAGCAAAGATTTCAAATACGTTTGAGAAACTCTTCCGCTCCCCACTTGAAACTCCTTCAGACATAATGCGCACATGGACATTTATTCTCTAATCAACTGGTTGGTTTTGAACAGGGTGAACGATTTAAACTATATTGGCACTTTCGGGTAGGATTGTCGAAGATTTTTCTGAAAATTCCTTTTCTATCCAAAAAGCTGGTCATTTGTCGAAATCGTCGATATTGTACTTCCAGCGGACCGAATTGAAGTGCTTGTAGTGAAGTGCTAAAGATTCTTCGTTCGATGAAATATCTCCATCAACTTTGTTGTTGTTGTAACGGCTGAATTCTGTTGAGTTGATAGTCCTTGACCAGATAAAAAATGTTTACGTAGACCCGACTGTCGTGTGAACGGTTGCCATCAAATTTGTCATGTTATTGGCCAAGGCAAAGCTGCATTTTCAGAAGAAAATCAAGTTCTTGTAAGGTAAATTTTTTATTTGTGAAACGTATTCGACGCCACCGAAGTTGACGTTTTTTCTTGCTTCGGATAACAATAAAATGTGTAGTATAGATCTTTAAGAAAGTGCAAATTTATCGAATCTAATAAGTAATACTTTCCAAAAATCCTTTATAAAGAATTTCGTACGGTTAATGGTTAAAAAAAAGCTGGGGTTAAAAGGTCGCCTTTAGGGGAAAATTTGTCAATTAAAATATTCCTCAACTAACACTCTTTCCTATACAATATTCTCAATATTATTCGTGGCCATAGGTCGTCGACATAATGCGAACAAATGTGGAGAAGGTGCTTGAGAGAGATCAAAAGCTATCGGAATTGGATGATCGAGCTGATGCCTTACAACAGGGTGCTTCGCAATTTGAGCAACAAGCTGGTAAACTAAAACGAAAATTCTGGTTGCAAAACTTGAAGGTACCGTTACATTTGTCTTACGCTAACATATGTATTTAATGCATTTTTCCGCTTCTACGCCATAGATGATGATTATTATGGGCGTTATTGGACTGGTCGTTGTGGGCATTATTGCAAGTAAGTGCTGGGGAACGCAGCGACGTTTCTCACAAAATCTAGTTGTTGACAAACTCTATGAATAATCTTGATATACTTACATGATTTTAGTTTCAATATTTAACTATGACACTTGCCTGACCTTGGCACACACCTATATACTTATACATATGTATATTTCCATATATTTTAATAGCGCCTTCTGAAATGTTAAACTATGCACAATTTACTTATAAAAAAAATTTTAACTCTTTTTAAATAATTAACGAAATAGTTTTAAATTCTCTTAGTAAAATACTTATCGACACACTCTACTGATTGAACTGCACATTTGATTTAGCAGCATCTTTTCAGCACAAATTTCGATTGCACCGAAAAAGAAAATATTTTTCTACTACTTAGCTGAGAAAATTAATGAAATTTTATTTATGATTATAGAAAAAACAGAAATTATTTTCTAAACACACTTACACGCATCATTACTGTCATGACATACGCATACTTTTTGTTGTTGTATACGATTTTACTCTTTTATAAATTGCCGATATGAATATACATATAATTTTCTATTTTACTTTTGTAGGTAATTTTATGTAGAGTGCTAGAAAACATTACAAAAACAAAAAAAAATATTTAAAAAAAAATTCGAAATTCTTTGAAAGCCAAAATTCGAAGTTGAAATTGGCAGTGTGCGTTGTATGTATGTATTATATACATATTTACTAGCGTTATCATGTGCAAATGTGCAGTGAAACTGTTCTAAGTTATAAGTAGATTATACGAATCGCTCACCAACAAAACAAAAAAAAAAATAATTAAAAAATTAAAAAAAAAAAATCAATAATAAAAATTGTCAATTAGTGCGCACTCACCGCCATACACACATACATACACATGTATGCGTGCATGTAAGTGCGCAAATATAAATCTCAGCAAGGCACAATCGGCATGCGGAAATTAAGCAAATTCAAAATTACAACAACTCTAATCGGTGTTAATTGACTGTTAATTGAGTGAATGAAAAATTGTATATTATGCCAACAATCAAATATATCAAATCACATCGGCTGTATCACAGCGCAATCATAACAAATGTCAATTGGCCGACGCACCAGGTTCGATATCAACGAAATTCATTTGTAAAATGTGCATTTTCGACGAGCAGACGTCGAACGCTTCAGTAAACTGTAGTTGAGTTTAATTGTGCAAATGCTTTTGGTTCGTCAATTATTTTTTATGTATAGTACACACCGCGAAGACGGCAACACTGCCACGTTCCAAGTCCCTTGAAGTTTGAATTTCTTTGTGGCTTTGAATGCTCGGGATATTGCAAACGACGTGCGCAATTCGTCTAATAGAAACAAGTGCGTAAACGTAGATAACGTTTGAAAAGTTCTTTTTGCATTTGAATCCTAAAAGTATGCAGCGAAACGGGCAATATTTGGTAAAGTAATCAAGCTTCAATGACTGTTTGACAGCCAACTGTTAATTATTTTTTTATTTTTTCGGTTAAGTTAACCAGGACTTAATAAAATATGTTCTTAGTTAAGTTAACCAGAACTTAACTGACAGAGCTAACCAGACATTGAGAAAATGGCCCTTAAAGTCACTATACATCATATCAAAATTGAGTCGGACTGACGTTAAAATATACATTTTAACATATTTTAATACAAATCTTTATTATCGCCTTCAAAATAGGCAATTGAGCCAGTACAACTGTGCAAACGTTTAAATCGATTCTCCATACACTTTTTATAAGTATCAGCTGGGATGACCTTCATTACTTCAGCGAATTACTGTTAATGACTTCAATGGACTCAAAGCAGACTCAAATGGACTTGAAGCAGAGTTTTCAATTTCGAAAACAGAAAAAAAGTCAAGTGTGACATGGCATTGCCGTGGTGTAAGCTCTATGCATTTTTACAGAATGGTTATGACCAATTGCTTTACCAAGACCTCAAAACAGCCAGCCAAACAGTAGTATTCATAATTTCTCTGTAGAACCACACCACGGTAATCAAAAAAAAAAAAAAAAAACAAAAAAAAGTGGTTATTACACTGATTTTCGACTGTATTTGCTGTGATGTTACCCACGAGGAACCAAACCCCAGTAAAGAAAATTGGACCAATGGTTCTGTGATCAGCCGTTCCAACAGCGAAGTATACATATTCACTACTGCATGAATGGATGAAAAAGTCACAGGAGCGGGCTTCTTCTATAGCAATCCTTACTAAATGACAACAACTTAGTCCTTCAGGCCGAAATTCTGAACATAGTAGACGGTGACAAGTGGACTACTGGTCTACCCAGCAAGTCCATAAACTGGGGGATAGCTAAACGGCAATTAATGTCATCTGTAGTGCCTATACTAAAATTCATTATGCAGAGGAATGCAAGAAGAATAACTAGACTTTTTGCAGGCAACTCGGTTAATATCATTTGGGTACACGGTCTATAGATGAGGTTGATGGGACGGTGGGATATTATCAATGTGAATACCCAGGGCTTTAGCCGGGTGCAAAGGAACGACTGCCAATACTCTAACTAAAGATACATTAGGAGCTGCGGTGAAAAGAAGTAGAGTTGCTGGATAAGGCTTAAATTGGTTACCACCCGGGAGCACAATAGGCCTAATGATGATATCAGTGCGGTCGCTTACGGTTCGGCGCTCAAGCACCTCCATTTTCAATCAACCAACTAACCATACTCCATGTTAAGCGTCACTGATTTGGGCGGTTGCTTCGGCGATAATACTGATGTGTGGTTATAAATGTAAAGAATTGTATTTTTTCAAGCACGTCCAACGTTTAGTAAATGGCACACCCTGTATATTACTGTCATGCAAGTGTTCGAATATATATTCGTCAATAATGCTATTTCTTTCCTTATACTCATAACCATGATAGCTTCTTATATGTACTTACCAAAACTGTTGCATACTTTTGAGGGTTAAACAAAAGACTTACGTACCGAACTCATTCTGCTCACTTTCGTAAAATTTGTAAAGCATATTTTTTCTAATATTTTTTCCAAAAGAAATAAATATTAACTTTCGTCGTCGTCGTTTCGCGATATTCACGAGTCGTAAGTTCAAGCTGGTGTTGTTAAAAGTTGTTAGAAGTTCGTAATTTGTGATATTGTTCAAGATTAGTCACAGTTCTTGTTTTTGCCTTTTGTTTGTTAGTTTACGTGTGTGTTTGTTTGTAATTTGGGTTTTCCAGTTGCGTTTACATACATGTACCTGCTGTTAAATTTAACTCGATTTTGTTTTGTTTAATTTTGGTTTTAAGTTTTATTTTTTTTTTTTGATTTTTTTTTTTTGGTTTTTTAAATATCTTGAATATTAGTAAGCAGTTTAAATTCATATTTAATGAATTTTTTTTTTTTAATTTTAAGTTATGACAGCTTTAGTCACTAGTTTCGATGTAAAGAATTAATAATATTTTACAGAGCCTTAAATTTTATGTCTTCCATAAAGTCATAAATTGTTTTACTATTATAAATTCTTTTATTACAGTTCATTTATATGATTCGATGTTAGAAATCACAGTTCTCAACCCTTTCATACATAGTATAATTTATGCAAAAAATATTTTCTTAGCACTTTGAAAGCCTATATATTCCAAATCTGTTAAAACTGTAAGAATGTATTTTTTTTGTAAAGGCAAAAAGTTTATTTGTTTGGTTATTTGTATGGTTTTAGTTATATCTGTCCCGAGTAATTAGATGAAAAAATATATTTCGTTACAAAAATTGTTCAATAAAATTTTAAACAAAATATATTGTGACAAAAAGCTCCCGGAAATTGTAAATAAAAGAAAAAATATTTAATTATTCATCAATATATATTTTGTCGCATTCAAAGTGATCCCCACCAGATTTAGTACATTTATGGCAATGATTTTAATCAAGTTTTGGGACAGACTTCAGTTCCTTCAGCAAATTTTGTTTTACCTCTTCGATCGGCTGAAAACGGGTTCCATTCCGATGTCGAGCTTTCTTGTTATCTCTCTAACACTTGCCTGACGATTTTCAAGCCTCATATTCTTTACTTTTTTAATATTTTCATCAGTTGAAGAGGTCGAAGGTCATCCAGAACGGGGCATGTCTTCAACGATCTCTCGACCGTCTTTGAAGCTTCGTACCATTCGTAGGCTTGTGTTTTTGATAAAACTGAGTTATCATAAACATTTTCCAACAACGATTCCACACACGAAATTTGATTAGAAATACAAAATTTGAGACATTCAACAAAAAAGACTAGTGCAGAAAACTTTGTAAATGAAAAAAAGAAAGCAATTCATAGCAGCTTATTTTACGGGCGTTCAAAGGTCGGGAAAAGAAATAGAAAGCGCTGATTTTTTAACGTTGTTTCTCGCTTTTCGCCAAAACGACGAGTTCTATAAAAAGAAGTTATAAGGCAATGTTGTAGGTAAAGAAAAATTCTATAATTTTACACAAAGTCTTTTTTCACATAACCTCAAAATTTATATTAAAAACTCAAATAATCCTTTTTTTTCGTTCTCGAAAATTGTTGTAAACTTATTTTATTTTTTTTGTGATTTTTTTAGATTAAATTTTTTTTAGATTAAATATTTTATTTATTTAATTTTATATTTATTATGCTATTTACAAAAGTCTATATGTTTTGTTTTATTAAAATCACATATTATTACCGATTTCAGTTTCCAGATAAAAACATTTTATTTAATTCAGTGTTATCTAACCTCTAGAATGTAGAGTCTAGTCGCCAACGAACATTTTACCGAAGTCGAAAATTAGCGGTTAATCGAATCATTGATGACCTACGACTATCCAGATACTGCTAACCGATACTATTATATTTTATTATTATTATGCGTATAGGCGCCTATGCGGTTAATCCAGAGCATTTTTCCTTCAAAAGATGCGATTAAATTTATATATGAAAAATTTATATATGAAAACTTTATAATATTTCCTCATATGAGTTTAAACCATTCTTCATCTCAATTGTATAGAATTATTAATACTTGTTTTTTATAATATTCAATATTTAATTTATTTTTATATACAGAAAAAAAAATTGTATTGTCTATATCTGAATTTTATTTCTTTATTGTTATTCTTTTATTACAAACAAATTAATTAAAAGCACATTTGTATTTGTTAAAAAAATTGCAGAAAAAGATGAAGATTAACTCACGTATAAAATTTGCACCGTTATTTGAACTAAGCAATAAAATATTTTACACCCACTTAATACCCCACGAAAGGTAAACAGAAAAATCACTCAAAATCGCTTTACATTGGCACAACTTTCAACATTTAACTAAATGCTAGGAAGCTTAAAGAGCTATAAGGAAGCTAACTAATTTTTGTGGACGGCTAAATTATTGAAATTAGAAGAAAAGTCCCTTCATACTCACAAAAAATGTTTGAAATCATTTTGGTGTCATGAAGTGCTTAAAAAAAATATTTTTAGGATATTCATAATATTAAAAAAAAATATTTTTTTTTAATTTTTTTTATAATATTTGAAACAAAAAAATATTTGTAATTTTGTTTTAATCTTTCAATGTTAGATTATACTAGAAAAAGCTAAACAGTCATTTTAGTTATCAGACGGCCAAAATAAATAATAACTACTTTACCGGCTAACCTTGAGTTTTAGAAACAATTTTTATAATATTTTTAATATTTTTTAATTCCGTTATTCACCCACGAAACTCAACGAGTAACTCATGCCCACACGCTTCAAAAACTCGCATTCACATCCATACACATACACGATCACCATTACAAAAACAAAAAAAAATTGGAACTTTTAATTATGAGAAAAGAAACACGCTTACAAATTGCACTTTTGTTTTTCTGTTTTTACACAATTTTTGCATTGTAGAAGCATGGGTAGTACCAGCCGTTTCTGCCGTAGACGAAAATGTTTCCGCACATTCACAACCCGAATACGTGCATACCGATCACAATAATAACAATGCTATTGGCAAACACACAAAACCATCCAAATCACACAAAAACAACGCATCCGAACATTCACGAACATCGTCGGCATCCGAAACCGCAAACGAAAACGAATCTGAAAATCAATCTATTAACGAACCTGAAGCTCACGCCACCAAACACAATCGGCACGCACATGAAACCGAAACCGAACAGGCACGCGAACACGTGTCCGAAACTGAAACGGCACACGAAGGTGCACCCGAGCATACCATACAGCGAACACCCACCAACAAAGAGGAGGATGGCAATCCTCCGGTTGCCAATGCATAAAATAATCGTACAACATAACTCAAAATTTTCATAAATCTAAATAGTTAAACCAAATTGAAGATAAATTAAACATTAACATACTCGAACATACTGTAACCATTTTTTTCACAACCGAACTTGATTGTGCTTTCGGCAAATTTGTAAGCTATAAACCGCATTATTTGCATATATTTTGGGCTTTATTGTGCGTTGAATTGAATTGATTTGAATTGAATTTGTGTGTGTGTATAAATTTCGTGCTTCACCCGATTGGATTTCAAGCTTCATCATCATGATCATCAACGTCATCTTCCCGAAATCACAACCCACATGTACACTAACACATTTCCACATTTTCAAGAAAGCATGTTGCATGACATACCTAGCGATAATTTAGCCTTTATACCATATCTAAAATTTTACTAACATTGCCATATCTAACCGCCATTATATTATTTTTCGATTTCTATCAGGAATGATAGAATGAAGGCGGAATGTTTATTATCATTCGAAAGAATATTCTTTGGCATTTATTTTTTTTGAAGATTGTCTCAGTTGGTTCATTTGTAGAGTCCAATTTTGATGACTCGTTTGAGCCTTTCGACTGGTAACTGGCGAATGACACGCGAGGCCTGAATCGAAGCGGTATTGTCCGCATATACTTTAGACTTTACAGGTACATATCTCCACAGAAAGAAGTATAATTGTGTGAAATCACAACGCCGAGGTCACGAGCTTAAATTTCAGGTATCAAATAGTCGGTTATCATGACTCGATAACGGTCGCCATTGATGGTAACGTTCTCACCGGCATCATTTTTGAACCGGCCTACAAACCACACCAAACCCATGTGTTTTCTGGATCAAATGGCAGCTCTCGAATCACTTCCGGCTGCTCTTCTTCCCAAATGCGGCAATTTTGCTTGTTTATATACCCATTGATCCAGAAATGGTCATCGCTAAATAAAGTTCGGCTCGAAAACGTCGAATAAAATGCACCAAGTCGTCCCATACTTCAGTCCGAGTTTCTGCGAACGGCGCCTAATAGACTCTCCATGATCTTCGTGCACACTCTGAGCTACGGCTGCTATATTTTCTTCACTGGGTCTCAAGATGGCTGATGGTGTCTGCTCAGTAGGCAGACTATGTTGACCATAAGTTGAGCTAAGCGCGCAAAACGTATTCTCAACAGAACGTGAATTTTCATAATAAAATTTAACGAATTGTAAACGTTGCTTAGGCGTACTTTTTTCCATGATGAAATGCCAAATAATACTGAAAAAATAACATGACAGCTTAACACGACTCACGCGTGAAAAAAGGCTTTTGAAAAAATTACATCTACTTCGACCACCCGTTACAAGCAAAGAGCTTTCAGTGAAAGCTCAGTAGAAGCCAAATTTCGGAGCTTTTGTTTGATGAAAGCTTAAAATAAATTAAATTTTTAAAGCATATAAATAGTTTCATTGAGAGCACCAAATGGTTTGAGCGCAACGATGATGTGGGATAACACAATAATAAGCTCTTACGATAAGGACTCAAAATGGCACATTCGACGCTAATTGAGCCCAGGGTGGCAGCACCCTTAGTCTTAATTGCTTCAGTAGGAGCTTCATATTGGTTAGCCATTTTTCCAAGATTCTTCGACATACTTCAATAACATTTTCAAGAATACATATACATTTGTATTATAAATACATACATACGTATGTATGTCGCTTGACACTATAAAAATCCGATATTTGTATATATCACTTTCATCAATTATCTTGTATAATGATCACATGTAAAAATAATCTTCATAATTTGCGTTCGTCGTGCATAGAGCCTTAAAGTTTATCGAATAAGTGCGGTTAAACGTCTTCATTTCCATAATTCTGCTTGGACCATATGATACCATTATCAACATAAGCTTGATTTTTTTTAGTTTTTTCCCCGAACATTCAAACATAACCTCAATACTCATCAGTACTAATACATTATATTATACGTTAAGATACGCTCGTATAACAAACTACGATCAAAAGATAACTAGTGTTCGCATTTTTGAGTAAAATTTAGCAACTTTTATTTTATAAAATCATAAGTAAAGCGAAAGCATTTTGAAAGAACGTAACCAAGGCTGATTATTTTGGTTTGTTTTGTAAAAAAATCTCACGCATACATACTTGTAGATAACTTGAGAGAAAGTATTCCATGAAAAAAACGAATACAAAATAAACGTAGAATAGTCGCGAAACTATTTCATGGCAAATGGATCCTAGCTGAATGGTTTCCAAAAAGGTTGAAACATTGTTCAATGATAGGTCCGGACTTTAAATGTTTTCTTATATGGTAACTTACGGCATTTCTTCTCCGGTTCTCTCTGATACTCTACTTACTCTGGATTGCAAATTCTTTCAGAGGAAATGAAATAATACAAAAAAAATCTCTCTTCTCGCTACGAATATAGTTTCGACCACTTTCGATGTGTCCTCTAATATAATATTACCTTAAAATTTACAATTTAATTGCACTATAAGTAGAAAAAAAAACTATTTGTTATCTGAGAATACTTAGTTGAATGTCACGACATGAGAAAGGAAACGGTTTCTTTTCTGCAATTAGGCAGATGATGAGCCGTTTTTTTACTTCATGTATAAATTAAGGTACAGAGTATGTGAATCTGTCTGTGTAGATCTTGTGTTTGACACGACTACTGACCCACTTTAGGAGACAGTTCGGAGTCGATTTTCGAATTCTTCACTGTCCAAATGTCACTGAAATCTTATAAATAAAGGAAGTGATCCGATATTCGTTTAATATTTACAAAAAGTAGGCATCACTGATGTAAACCCCAACGCTTATTTCCAATAAGTCGCCATTTGATACGTTTTTTTTTTAATTAAAGATCTGTAACGTCTATTTGACTAACTATCACGACTTCATAAGAAGCAGTTCAATGATAAAGGTTTTTCTTTTAAGTTGGGGTCAAGTCAATTGCTTTTTTATAGATTTCTTACGAACTTATTCTTCTTTATTGGCGTAGACAGCGCTTACGCGTTTATAGCCGAGTTTACAACCGCGCGCCAGTCTTTTTACATTTTTACGAACATATACTTCTATTATTTCCAACTTCTGTATTCAGGCCTTTACATCAGAGTTAAAACTTTCTTGCCGGCTCTCTTGTTATTAATCTTACAAAAGACTCTGACTAGTTAGAGCTGGCTACTAAAAAAAAGTGCCTAATGGCCTTTTTAAGGACTTACAACGAGCTCAATATTTCTTTGGAAATTTTCCAGGGTTAACTGCCCAATCAACTGCCGTTTAGAGAGGAAATAGTATACCTAATTTTGATCCCTTTTTTTTCTATATGGAACAAACAAATAATTAATACTTAATATACCCTGGATGGGTTGTATTAATTTGTTACGAGGTCTGTAAAACCCGGAAGAAAACGTTGGAGATCATCTATTAATATAGTATGATGAGCTCGCTCGATCTACCCATGACCATCTGTATGTATATATATACGCAAATTAGTCCCTCAATTTTTGAGAAATCGATCTGAAAATGTGCCCAGGTAATTTTCTTCCCTAGAAGCTGCTCATTTGCCGGTATTGCCGTTATTTGACTGCTATACGATATGGCTGCCATACAAACTGACCGATCGAAGTCTTTGTATGAAAAACTTTTTTACTTGACAAATTATCTTCACGAATTTCGGCACGTATAATTTTCTGAAGCGACGCCACAATCTCCGAACATATTGTACTGATCGGAATTCTGTATCATATAGTTGCAATGCAAACTGACCGATCTAATTCAACATTTTGTATGGACAACTTTTTTATTTCACAAGGTATCTTCACGCAATTCGGCGTGGAGTTTTACCAAAGGCATCGCTAAAGTCTCCAAAAATATTGCTTGGATAAGACTAATATAGCATATGTATATGTATGTAGCTGCCATATAAACTTACCAATCAAACTCACGTCCTTGTAAGGAAAACTTTTTTTTGACAGGATATCTTTACGAAATTTGACATGGATTTTTACCAAAGACATCACCACAGTTTTCGAGCATATTGTTCGGATCGGACCACTATATCACATAGCTGTCATACAAACTGTCAGATCAAAATGAAGATACAGATATTTTATACCCTTTTATTCGATAAAAAATTCACATGTGAAGGGTATTATAGCGCCGGTGCAAATGAAGTTAGCATTTTTTCTCGTTTAGCATTAATTTAGACACTAAGCAAACTTGGTTAGGATTAGAGTCATACTGATTTTTTTCAAAAATTCTATTATTGAAGTTTTTGAACAATTTAAGAACAATAAAGTCACAAAGTAAGTATGTATCGAATCGGTGGAGGTGGATGTGATTTCCATTTAATATTATTATTTATCAATTGCTTCTTGCTTTACTTATGCACACATATACATATAACATATACATATGTAAATATTACTTATCTACTTGTCGATCGCTTACACCGCACTGCTATTATTTTGATCGTAGTTGTACATACAACCTCCTTCTCACAGGCATCAGTACCGTAATTATTTCAAGTACTGTAATGTATACCAAGTTCATTGTATTAAGCATAACTGTATTAATGTATGTTTGTATGTAATTATTCGCTCATATTGTATGTAATTACTTCAGTGTCATTAAAACTGTTTGCATTCCATTGCAAAAAAAAAGCACACAAAAATATTTGCTTTAATGTTATTAAATATGAAATTCGATTTTTCTTCTATTATCACCACGCAGATAAACTAGGATTAATAGGCGGCGAAACACAGCCACAATATCCACAGTATCCACAATACATGCCACCACCACCACCACAACAACAGGCACAAGCGCCAGCCGGCGGCACTTCATCATTGGTTGACGGCGGCAGCGCTGGCAACAAAGAGCAGCACGGTGCAGTATAAAGCTTTTCTTCAAGTGTGCTAAGTTAAACTGAGGACAGCAGAGCAAAACAAAACCACTAAAACCAAAAACCAAAACAAAAAATCAAGAAAAATATACTTCAAACCATTAGAAAAAAAATATTTAAAGAATTACAAGAAAATTTGCATGAATGTCAGTGCAACAACTTGAGGCAATTGCAGGCAGTGCGCAAAATTCTTAGCAGGCGAACACATAACCTCAAAAAAATTAAATAATTACGCGTTGAAGTGAGTTTTTTTGGCGCGCCTTTTGGCACTTTTTCGGCGAATTAATTTGGCAGCGGCGCTGAGATGCTGGCGGGCAACTTGTTTACATAACTTTTTTTGTCTTTTACGTGAGCATATTTTACGTCAAAGCTCAAGCTCAAGTGCGCCGAAAGTGGAAAATATTTGATATTTTCTTTTTTAGTCGCCTGACCGACGGAAATTTTTGTTTTCATTTAGTTAACGGTTATATTCTATTTCTGCGTCAGTAACTCACGCCCGCTGTCAGCTGTCAAGCATTTGCCGCCACAATTGTCAACACTCGCGTGCAAAAAAATATCAGCACCATGTGGTACCGCAAAGAATCGACGTGCAACGTATGTTTTCGGCAATAATTTCAATATATGTACACCAGTAATGATGAAACTCATACCAAATTACTTACTACTTTAACTTTATTATATTTAATATTTCAACAATGCGTAAAAGAAACTAATTACAATTAATATTTGAAATATTGACATTAACTGCATATTTGTTTATGGTTGCGTTATTTAAACTGCGTACGCAACAACAAACAACCAACAACAAAACTACAAAATGTGAAAAACCAAAGAGCAACGGGCATACAAACCAATGTTTAAACTACAAAAACAAAAACAAATTACTTGTATTATTAATGCAAAAATAATAAATAAATAAAAAGAAACTAAAATGAAGTAATGAAGACAAAAAACAATATGCTGGAGAACACAGTGAAAAACAAATCATACAAACTGCGTTAAACTACAGTGACGAGCAAATAAATAAATTTAGTGGGTTTATGAACTTTTATATTTATGTTTTATGTCTTGAAAATACAACAAATCTGTATGTATGTACTTTGCAGAGTATAAATTGTATTTAATATTTGTTATAAATATGTATTTATTTAATTTATTATAACAATTTTCAGTTGAAACATTTAATTTGCTGAGCGAAAATTGTATTTAAGTAGTGAAAAAATAAATATAAGCAAGTTAATGTTAATAAAAAAACACTTATACGAGGCACATGTATGGGAATGTTAAATTTGTATTAGAAAAATCGTGTTTTTGCTTGAAATGGCGTGCATAACTACATATATATATATATAAATATAAATATACTACATAAATATATATGAAACTAATCAGTGCGTACGCCTAATTAATTAATTAATTAAATGCCAAAACTACAAAAAAAATATTTAAACAAAACAATATAGAAAGAATTGAAAATATTTTACTTTGCTTTGACTTTTTCCTTACACAAATATTTTGAAATTGCGATTTCTTTATATTAATGTAGATATTTTATGCCCTACAAGGTTTAACAATCATTAAAAATAAACGAACGACAAAATTTCCTTAGCCTGCATTACGAACGATTTCAAGATTTCAACGATTATTTTACGACAAAGTTAAGCGCGAGTGTTGGAATAGAAAGAAATATGTAAGGAAAAAACTTTATTTTCATGCAAACAAGTTTACAGTTACATGTGTGGTTTGTAAATGACTGCATTTTTTTGCACATGACTGTAGTGTCAGATATTGCATTAATTTTGTACAATACTGTAGTGTCGGGTATTGCCATAACGAACTGCGTTAGCCCAGTTTATACAACGGAAAACACGTGAAATATTGACTGCATTAATTTTGCACATGACTGTAGTGTGGGGAATTGCCATAATGAACAGCGCTAGTCAAGTGTATGCAACGGAAAACACGTGAAATATTGACTGCATTAATTTTGCACATGACTGTGTGGGGAATTGCCATAACGAACAACCTTAGTCAAGTGTGTGTAACGGTAAAAACTTAGAATGTTGACTGCATTAATTTCACACAAGACTGTATTGTCGGGCATTGCCATAACGCACTGCGTTAGTCAAGTGTGTGTAACGGTAAACACGTAGAATGTTGACTGCATTAATTTCACACAAGACTGTAGTGTCGGGCATTGTCATAATGAACTGCGTTAGTCCAGTTTGGTAACGGTAAAAACTTAGAATGTTGACTGCATTAATTTCACACAAGACTGTAATGTCTTGCATTGCCATATAACATCACGTTAGTCAAGTGTGTGTAACAGTAAACACGTGGAATGTTGACTATTAAACGTAACCGTAACAGCTGCTTCTTTTTTGCCAAAGTTCATGTTGTTGGCCACGCTGTCGGAGTATACGAAATTCAGTGTTATGTGCATGGCGATAATTGTTTTTTTTTTTTTTTTGAAATGGTTTTGAGAAAAATTATTTACGGAACTTAACAACTTTTTTTTCTTTGATTTAATTTAAAAAAAGCGAACTGGCAGCGATGCTAAATATTAATATTAACAACTGTTGTTACCGCATAACGGCACTATAGCAAAATCTGTAACTAAAATTTGAGTTGAAAGTTTTTGTATGAAACACTAAAGTTTTTTTCTTCACAAAAAAAATTAATAATGACAAGGGTTCATACCGTGTGTGTTAACCGCACAGTGTCACAAACTGTTAAAAAATTTAAGTAAAGTGTTAAATTCAATTATAAGGCATGAATTCCAATTACTAAAAAACCAACACTAACAATTTTGAGTACTGATTATTGAGTATTTTCCAACTGCTCGTGGCACTTTGAAGGCTCTTGTGTTTTCTGTTTGTTCTTTGCTGCCTCTATAAAGTTTCATTAGCGTATACATACATATATCGTCACTGAAAATGCAAAATAACGTGTGATAAAAAAAATCAAAATTCAGTTTTTTATTGCTTACGATTCACTAGATCATATTATATATAGTTAGCATAATATTGTCAGCTTCCGCTGTCAGTTATAACTAATATATAACCATTTTATAACCAAAACTCAAGTTATGTTTCTATGAGCGGTTTCTATGATATCGTTTTTCCTACGCCTGTAAACTTACTTGATGTTACGTTATTTTGCATTTTAGATGAGGATATATACATATACCATATACGTATAAGTATAACAAATATTGCTTCAGATATACATATGTACTTAAATGTAACTACTTGTTTGGACGCCGTTCGACCTATAGGGAAATTCAACATGCGAGTGACTTGTCTAATAAAAAGAAATCTGAAAATATTTAAATGTTATTTGCTATTGCATTGTAGCTTATATGCATATGATTTATGAAAATTTACAAAATTATTGTTAGAAAATAATTAGTTAACAGTTACCAAGTGGGTGGGATGGTCAATTATTTTCATTTAAATGCCTTCAGTTTCAGAACCTTAGTTTCTCTCTGAAACTGCAATAATGTTTGATGAAGCAGACAAGTTTGTTGTATACAAAATATATTTACTTGTATTTGTAATATATGTATGTAATAAGAATTTTGAACTCAAAACTACATTTCAGAACTTTCTCGCTGTTCTCTGATGCGAACTCAAACTCAAAGCTACCAAAGCGACTTGTAAACTTGTATCAAAAGCAACTTTTACTCAGTACAGTAAATAATTAAGGTAATTGTTCATAACTCCAAATACATATTAAGTAGCGACATGCAACAACAAAAAAAAAATATTTCTCAATAAGCTTTAGTATAATTTTCCGCGTTTAACGCTTAAACTTTCAGTAGAACGCTGGTAAATGTTAGATGAGCATTTCGTAAATGTTGCACTAAAGTTTTTTAAAACAATTTTAAAATATGAATGTCAGTAGTTTTAACTACCTAATTACAGTTTTAAGAAATAACAGCTTACAATCATTCTTAATAAAGCTTTTTCAGCTGACGACTTTTCGAAAAATCCGCTGGTGAAAAACATGCTCCCAGCTTTAGCTCTTTCTATACTAACGTGTTTGTTGTTATTTTCCACTTTAAGCAAAGCAAAATATATTTTTACTTCAACTAAAAATTCGAATAAATAATTTTCAATTAAATTGCAGTAAAACAACTGGAAAATAGTTCAAAATTTTTGCAAAAAAAAAACGAATAAATTCAGTAAAATATTAAACGAATTATGTTGTAAAGGGAATAAACATTTAGTAGCAGCAGTAAAGAACAAAATAAATAATAACTACATACAAACCTACATACATAATACAAGTCAACCCAATTCCATGGTAGTCAAAAAAAAAGTAATTCCGAAACAAAAACGAAAATTGTAGTCATTGAAATTGGGAACAAAAGAAGCATATTTCAAGTGTATAAAAAAAATTAAGAAATACAATACATGCCCTGTGTATGGAAATACATACATACACAAATTAATATGAATATTATATAAACGATAATAATATTAATTAATTTATTGATTAATTGCACCCAAATACATAAATATTTAAATAAATAAATAAAACTACAAAAAAAGAAACTTTTGACGCTTTTCATTTGAATTCAAATGAAACAAGTAAGGCCGAGCTAGTTTGGGCGTAGACGATTACATTCGGTTACAAGTAAGGAAGGGTACAATATTTGATTAATTGAAGGGTGAGGCTGAAAGAATGCCACACTACAAGCGGCCCGTTGAGCGCCCAAATCACCCCCAACTAAGCGCAATTCTTCTTCTTCTTATTTACTGGCGTAGATTGCGTAGTAATTGCCTTCCAAGTTCGAAGGAGCACCTGCCAGCAAAATTATTCGGCGCTGGATTTTGAGGCTAACGTTGTTGTTGGCGTTAATGCTGGTTCTAAAATACACGAAATTATTTATGACTTCGAAGTTTAGACTGTTATTTTCTTCAGCAGTGGATTGAAGAAGTCGAGAGAGTATCCTTGTTTGAAACCGTGCTTGGTATCGAACGGCAAGGAGAGGCCCTTCTCGATCCTGACGGAACTTTTGGTGTTGCTCTACGTCAGTTTATGCAGGCGTATTAGAAATGATCTAACGTTTCATAATCGTCGCTGCTGCATTCTGCTGATTCTAATAGTAGAAGCTTAACGGTATTGGACATGAGACTAAAAAATATAGCTTCGAGAATTCTTATGGTGGTATTAATATGGGGAGGAAGGATGGGGGGAGAAACACTAATTTTATCATCTAGTTAATTTCGAAATTTTTTTGAGATATAAATTTGGATTTTGCCCCTGGCACAAATAGTGTAAGTGTTTATTTTGTAATCTTCACGAAACCTCACGCATTAAAAGTTTCTATAGTAAAAGAAAATAAGCTGGCATGATTCAAAATTGTGTTTTATCGGAAGTAACTTGGTTAAAGTTCAATTTCGCTCATTTGTAAGGTGTGGTATTAATTTTGTATTTGCGGCCTCCTATTCATAGAGTTATTGTGCTTTTTATATCCTGAACAGAGTATATTAACTTTGCCACGAAGTTTATAACTCCCAGAATGAAGTTTCGAAGACCATATCAAATATATAAATACAGTGAAATCTAACATAACCGGACACTGCGCTTCCACAGTTTCTGTGTGCTTATGGAGGAGCTCCGTTTATAATATTGGGCGTATACAAATTTGGCAAAAATTGTACACACACACTTCTCTTTAAATAAATTAGATATCTTGGCAATATAATTTGTATACTCTTGCAATATGTTGCTACGGAGTATAATAGTTTCGTTCACCTAACCTAATCGAAATATATAGTATAGAGGATTATATACATACACTGCCGCTCAACTGAATAGGTTCATGATCTCAGAGGTAGGAATTTATCTATACTTCCTAAACCAGTTTTCCGATTTACATAATTTTTTTTCTTTAATTCTTAAATCATATTAAAATAAAATGCTGAAGAAGGAAACATATTATTTATTCCTTATTTAGTTTTTCTTCTGAAAGGTTAATAAAATCAATGTTTTTTTCGTTCATCTGAATAGGTTCAACCTAAAAAAAATAAAATTATATAAATAACTTAAGATTATTTCCATATTTTTGGCTCTTAGCTTAAACTTAAGTACATTTCTAAATAATTTTTAATAAGTTTAATAATGAGTGAATCCGCCGTTTTTGGATATAACTTCATATAAACGATTGGGTAACGATCCCCAGACCGTTTTAATTGCCGCAACCAAAGTTGTTTTGCAATCAAATTGCCTGCCTCCTTCATATACTTTCGCAATAGCGACCCCCATACGTTTTCCATTATATTAGGGTCAGGTGAATATGGGAGCCATTCGAGCAATTCCACATTTTGAGCCTTAATCCACTCTTTTACCACCCTAGCTGTATGAATAGGAGCGTCGTGCTGGTAAGTCCATTTGATAATGTGATAAATATTGGAATAATGAGGAAACACAGTCTGTATGATAGATTTGTAGGTTTCCGCATTCATTTCGGAAGTAACATATTGAAGGTCGCAAGTGGCAAAGACTGATACCGGCCCCCAGACCATTACACGTCCCTCACAGCTATTGCGACGGCGCAGGAAACGATCTTCCTTTCGAAGATCGTGATAATAATAGTCGTATCCATCAGGGCCGCCTAAATTAATTTTTTTTCGTCGGAAAAACCACCTTCTGTCATTCGCTCGTCCCCCTCATGTGTTTGCGCGCATAGAGCAGTCGTGAAGCTTTACGTGCATCATTTAACGGTGGTTTTTTTAGTTACATTCATTTAGATGATCAGCCGACGAAATCACACGTTTAACTGTAGACAAACTGGCTGTAACACCGCTTATTTCTTTATCTTTGGGTGCTGAGAGATGCGAATTGAACGCAGCTCGCACAATATGCGTCCTGAATGCCGCAGAGGTGGCGTATTTGACTCCGCCTTTCATGTTTTTGCCGTATTCTGCTTTGTTCTTCAAAAAGTTACTAAGAACATTTTGGTTTCGTCCAATTTTTTGAGCGATTTTTTGATGGCTAAGACCCCTCTCACGATTTGGTCTCTTTCAAACTCGGATAATTGTTCTCCGCATCCCATTTTTCATTTAATTAAAATAAAATATAATACATGAAATTAAAAACTTGTATCAAAATGTGTTGCCCCACCGCCAAGTTTAATAGCAAACTAAAAATCTTTCAGCTGAACTTATTCCGTTGAACCAAAAAATGCACGGAAACTTATTGTGTGGCACTCTTCTCGTATTACTATGTCAAATTGGCGAAATCGATCTACAAACGTGCCTTCTTCCCATAAAGAACAATTTTAATTTCCATTTAAAACTTTCACTTTCCAATATACAAATGAAAAAGGCAGTAATATCCTTGAATCAGGATAATATTTTGAATAGTGAATTTGAGGTGTGCCATGTTAAGACTAATTGCCAAAATCTAAAACTGTTAAAGGTATTTACTCGTAAGTATTAGTATAGTTTTATTTCTCAACATTGTATCTTCGAACAAGATACACTTGTCCAAGCTTTGTTCTGGTAAATGACTTTTTTAAGTTCGTAAATATTAATTTCCCTAATACTTTGGGATAATAAAGCCCAGTTAACGTTTTGCCCTTCCAGATGCAGTGTATGTGGATCACACTTTGTGATCGTCGGCATAAAATTGGCCGACACCTTCTCGACCGCTGAAACATCTTCCGCGAAAGTTCTCCAAAGAAAGTCGGTTGACACGACAGTTCATTGTTTGTACTTGTGGTCCGAAGTGAGTAAACAAAGCACCCACGGCTGACAGCTTTCTCATGTCCAATATCTTAGCCTTTAGAGATGCCCACTTATTAGACCGCCCTCGCAAAAAATTGTACCAGATTAATAAATCTTGATCCAAGCCCAAAAAATAAAATATATTAATTTATTAATTAAATTTGTGTTCAATTTAGTTACGTTGACTATTAGAGCTTGTTGTTTTCAGTGCTTACTTTTTTACAGGAACCTTTCCAGTTCATTTGATGCTAACTCTACTGCTTTTATATGTTAGTTTCAGCCTACTCCAACCTTCGTTCCTTCGTAATGGCAAAATAGGTTATGAATTCATGCGTTTTTAGATAGGTTAATGAGCCACGCATAGACCAGTTTAGGTCCTTTGCAATACCAGATGGAGTTCAGTTACTAGGTCCATGAGTAGTAGTCATCCTTTAAAGTGCTACGCACTTGACGCGAATTTTAACAGACTCTCCTCACTGTCGATACCTCCTCCAGTGTATTATTCCGTGGGGACTCCAGATGCTTACAGTGTAGTCTTGACAATGCAGGACAAGTGCACAAGAGATGCTACATTGTTTCCCTGATGCCTTACTCTAGATATTTCCTGCAGTCATCTCGGTCTATCAGCCGCATTCTCCGGGCGTGTGTCGCCACCACAATTTTAGGTATTATAGAATACTGGTTATGTTTAATTTGCGGTTACCTTCACATTTATCTGCATAAGATTAGAGACATAAACATTAATTTATGGTATTTCAATTAAAAGAGCTATTGTCTAAGGACACGTTAAAGGATTTACCGATTAAATATAAATCCAATAAAGCCACAACAACAAGCTAACAAGTTAAACTTGTCCGAACCAATTAAGGCGATATATATCGCCAACATAAGGTGGCAGGCATATATGTATATGTGGGTGTAGTGTAGTTCGGATAGCAAGTGTTTACCATCGAAGTAAGTAAATATTTATGAGCTTGGCGACGATTGGACTTGGCAAACCACACGAGCGTTTTCTAGCAAATATTGTATGTGCATAAATAAATACACAACATACACCTATGTCTGTGTATATAACTGTGTATTTATGCAGGTATGTATGTATGTGCCTGGCATAGTGAAGCAACGAATACAAAAAGGATTGGCATAGTCCTTAGGTTTATTTTCATGAAACTTTAAGTATAACCTCGTGTTTTCTTGACAACTAAAATCTCACGCCATTTTTCATTTGTCGAATGTGAAAATCTGTGAACTTTATGGTTAATGAAATGCTCGTAAGGGATTTTGAATGTGTATTTTTTTTTGTTTTTGTATGTATTTTAGGATGTGCATGGAAGGAATACTTATGCCGATCTGGCAAGTGTGTAGGTACAGTTGAAATGGCTATTATAAATTCTAAATTATGCTAAGAATAAATTGGGAGAAAGTCAAGTTAATATGAGAGTCAATGGTGTCATGGGAGCAGCTGGATAAACACCTATGAACATATTTGCATACACGTGTGCTTTAATAGTCAGGAATATTACGAAATGTCAATATTTACAAATATGCACCAATATTTTAATACAAAAAATTTGGGCTAAAAAAAAAACAATTGCGAAAACTCTTCAGCTTTTTGAAAATAAAAGAAATACATATAGTCCAGTGTACTAGAAATCGTTCCTGCAGTAAAAATTCGCTTATTCGAACTATAGAATGAAATAATTGAAATGAAATGAAATTAAATTTTTTTTGTTTTCTAACTTTTACAAAGCAGCCTTTATTACCTGTCTGAAGAACAACAAAGCTGGGCCGATGATTTGCCGACCGTGCTGCTATTCAAATACGGTCATGTGCCAAAACTTGGGAAAAACCCGTGGAAAAAAGATCGACACACACCAGCTCTTCGTCGATCTCAAAGATGCTTTTGACAGGACGAAAAAGAGCTGCTAATAGCTAATACGGCCGTATAAACTGACGTTGACGCAATACCAAACAGTTCAATACCAAACGAGGTTTCAGACAAGGCTAGATAAGGAAACAACCCAGATAGATCTGCTAGTGAAAGAGAGCAAGAGGAAATATCTCCTGTCATCAAAAAATAGTCGTCGCACGTCACTGTTGATAGCCATAACTTTGAAGTTGTAGATAATTTCGTCTATCTTGGAACCAGCATTAACACCAACAACAAGATTAGCCTCAAAATCCAACGCAGAATAAATCTTGACGACAGGTGCTACTTCGGACTGAGTAGGCAATTGGGAAGTAAAATCCTCTCTCGACGAATAAAGACCAAACACTACGAGTCACTCATCATCCCTGACCTGCTATATGGTGCAGAGGCATGGACGATGACAGCATATGATGAGTTGATTTGGTCTTTGCGGATTAGCAATCGAATGCCACAATCGACAGTACGATGAGGTGTACGAGATCGAGGACGACATTGACATAGTTCAGTGAATTGAAAGACAGGGGCTACGCAGGCTAGGTCATATTGTCCGAATGGACGAAAACCCTCCAGCTCTGAAAGCAGTACCCGCCGGGGGAAGTAGAGGAAGAGGAAGACATCCTTTCGTAGAATTTTCGAGCATTACCCCTATTGGCCAGCTTTTCAAGCTCTTCGTACTCACGCATTTCAGCCTCTTTCTTTTTCTGTCTGAAAAATCCGTCTCGCTTCCCTCTTCAACTCTCGGTATCTATCCCATTCCGCACGTGTTGTGATCGATCGTAACCGTTGCGAGGTAGGTAGTCTGTTTTCTCTCTGCTGCGGCACAGCACTCCTCGTCGTACCAGCTGTTCTTTTGCACTTTCCGAAAACCAACGGTTTCGGTTGCAGCTGTACGTAAGGCGTTTGAAATGCCGTCCCACAGTTCCCTTATACCGAGTTGTTGATTAAGCGACCGGACATTCCAAGTGCATGCCCTCAAATCGTAATCCTTATTTTGTTTGCCATGGTCGCCATCTTATCCGAGGCTGTCCATTAGTTTTCATTGGTACTGTCTTTTACGTGGCGGGTCCCAAACCCAGCGCACAATCTTGTGGAAGGGATGCTTCGCCTTCAAACGGATATGTAAAATAATCATCTCTGGCCACTCCCAAGTGAAGCGATGTCTACATACGCCAGTAAAGAAGAAGAAGAACCGTTAATTTTAAAATAATTCGAACTGCAGATCTAAATAGAGACGGTACAATCCTCTCTAAGAGCGTATAGCTGCTAGCGAACGCTGATGATATTTATATCGTTGACTTCAAAATCCGCCTAAAATACCATTCTGATATATGGTGCAGAGGCATGGTCGATGACAACATCTTATGAGTTGACGGTATGCCGTCAAATTGCGAAAAGACGAAACGACTAGCGCTCTATTTTTAACTCGGCCATAACCGCTTAAGTGGTGTCTACGCCATTAAAGAAGAAGAGAAGAGAGTTTTTTAGGTTTCATATATGAAGAAGGAAGTACTTGTTTTTAGCGCCGTTGAAAATTGTGAGTTACTTCAATAACATAAAATTGTTTTTTTTTTTCAAAATATTATTATATATTGCTAAAATATAGTTATAACTATAAACCTAATTTTTAGAATAGTTGATAAAGTAGTTTTCTTATTTTTAAAATTGCCGTTTTTAGGCTGTCACACTAGATGACTAGATAATTGGACAGCGAATACTTTCACTGCGATACAACACTTCCTCTTCCCATTGCCAAAACGCATCTGTAGCCAAACATAACAACTTAAAGCATTGGCACGTCAACAATGCCACATTAGCACCCACATATGCACCTAATTTAAATGCAGCCACTACACAACAGACATGCCATGAAGATAGCATCGCGTCTTGTTGACGGCTACACAAGTCCTCCTAGTTGGCACAACACCAATTAATTTATGCCGGGATTGCATTACTGAGGACGTACGAGCAGTCCGATAGGTAACAATAGACTTGGCTCAGATATTTAGCAGAAAAAACTCACCCACACAGACAGGCGACTGGAGTATAACGGTGAAATGTGTTGTGATGTGCAAGCACACACGCATGTACACATATATATATATATATATATATACTATATATAGACGCACATGCAAAGCCAAACAGCTGAGCATCAAAAGGTAGCCATGGCGTATACGCAATCTGGCATTCGTTAATTTTGTTTTGCGCTTTCGCACTCCAACTCCAAAGCGCTAACTACTAATACAATTACACATAATTAACGACAGCATCAACATTGAACGAGACACATTGCGATGTCAGCTTTGTGAGCAGCTCAACTTGGCAAGGACATGCGCAATTGCCCTGTCGCATCAGCTTGACTGTCGTTGCGTGTACACACATAAGCGGTGACGAGGTAATAAGAGAAACCAACAACAACAACGACAACAAAAATAATAACAACAAAAACAGTAGGAACAACAATAACAAAAACAACAACTACAAATACAATAGGAACAACAGCAACAACAACAATAAAGAGAATAAACAACAAATATAACAACACCAACAAAAAGAGCTTCAAGAACAAACATAACACCACCAACAACAAAAGAAGCCAACAAAGATGCTCACAATAACTAGAGCAGCGCCCACCACAAAAGAGTAGCAGCAGTTTCCTGATACCACCGGTGAGCATTACATAAATATGTAATAAATTCATATACATATACATATGCGTACATATGTAGGTGTGCAAGTACACGCAGCGCTCGCTTGTAACGTATAAATACAGCGCATCTGTGTGGTTCAGCTTCAGTTGTGTTGCCATTGGTGCGGGCGAGTTTTGCTATCGTTTGCCCTGAAAGCTTCCAGAAAAACATCATAACCTTATATAAATTCGTGTTTTGGTGCACATTTTTCCTCCAAAGTGTATACGAAAAGTACTACCATTGCTTTTGTTAAATTTAAAAATTACATTCTTTATCAACAAAAACCAATACATACAAACTATAATTTGATAACTTCGTTGCCAAAATTAGCATATTCAACAAATATTGACTAAAAATAACATCAATTTGGGTGACAAACATTTTGGATTGGCAGGTAAGTGCTGAGTTGTTGCACGTGCCACACTCCCAGCGCATTTTTGGCATTTGGCATCAGGCGCTTGATGGTAAACAAAACGACGTGCAGGAACTGCTTTGATTTCCGACGTTGTTGATGCATGTATTTTTAGAATAAATGAGTAAAGTTGGAAGGGAAAGCACAAACTGCTGCCTTACAAATAAATAACAAAAACATTTTTGGCACACATAGCTAATACAAAGGAGTTGAGCATGTCCTGTAGTGATGTAGTGACACAGTAATGAACATCCGTACAGTGTATGAAAACTAATTTAGTAGTTTGTTTCGTAGAATTTGGTGTCGGAACCTAGATATCGTTAAGTCTATGTCTGCTGATTATACGAAAATATATTTAATGCCTGTTAAATACAGCCGATTTGGATCTGGAAAAATCTGAAGTTCATATTTTAAGATTTTCGGCAGAAGGTTCTAGAACTCGTATGAATTTCATATAACAATCAAAATAAATAGTTTTAAGTTTTATTAGCTCTCTTAGAAAGCCTGAAGGTAACCGCATGTATGGAGAGTGTGAGTATCACACGTTAAGTGTAGACTCAAAATCTTGCACAGCAAAAACTGCAAGTAAAGAAGCTTCTTCTTGTACCCTGAACAAGAAATATTAAGTTTGCCATGAGGTTTGTAAAGAAAACGTCTGTCTATATATAACTAACTAAAAAGTTAGGGGTGAAAGTGTGTAGAACAGCCTTTTAAAATTTGAAAGCAATCGGTTCAGTAGAAAAAAAGTTAGGACCCGGGCCGACCAGAAAAACAATGTTTTGAGAAAAACTCGTTTAAAGTTCGGCCTTTCCTAGGCGCTCTAGGAAACTCATTATAACTCCCGAAATATTTCGAATTTCTGTCTGAAATTTTCACAGTATATTCTCAAGACATTATACTTTCAAATTAAGCAAAAAAATTACGATTTTTTGAACCCAAGTTACCAGACTTGTTTTAAAATATTTTTGAGATGAGGGATTTTATAAAATGAAAACAAAAATCTCATATTAAGGAAAAAATCTCTTTCCACTGCCATCACGTTTCCTATCTAGTACTACATCCAAAAACTTAAGAGCGCAGCAGCCTTATATGTATATTATAAGTATATTCCTCAGACGGAACTATTTGAGATCTCCATTTACCTCGTGATTAATTCAACGTTTCGTTCTATATGTGCTATATATTGGATTTTTTACTGTATTCACGTTTTTTTCAAAACTTAAGCATTAATTTAAATGTGCAATAGTGTTATTATTATTCAAAATATTGGCCATTTAAATTCATAACATTTTCTCAGCTTTATGGCAATTTGTGGATGTGCGCCGGCTTGGCGACTACGACTATCTTTTGAGATCCTGTTCTGATGTAAAAGTATAGTGAGTTTTCGAGCCGACTGGAAAATGGTAATCAGAAGAGGCTTGGTCTGGAATATAGGGTTCCCAGCAGGTGTTATTCAAATAGATCGTTAACTTGCAATATGAGGCTGACAGTTGTTATGAGGGATAATTATTGCCGCGTGTCTACTTGTAGTCGTAAATTTTCGGCAAATCGGCATAGTACAGGTATATCGAAAAAGACGCACAAAGACAGTAACTTTTCAACGCATTTTGGGAATATTGGAACAATAGATTAATAATCAAGTTATAACATCGTTTTATAACAAAAATATGTTGGTACTTGTAGAATATGGATCTATAGAATTGTTATACATGAAGGGGACTCAAAATGGCAATTTTCAGTGCCGACCTCCTTATGACAATATTCCCGACTTAACGACTAAAACAATTTCTACCGATAGAGTAAGGAACCATATAGTACAACTATTTTACTGGACAAACGATTTAGTGACTGGGCAGAAATACAGGACAGATACAATATAGTTATACAGTATACTTCAAAGTGTCTCTGAAGTTTCTTTTGGGTGTTACACACATAGTGGCAAACTTATTATACCTTGTTCAGGATATAAATAGTAGAGGTAAATGGTTTAGAAGGGTTGTATTAGTAAAGTTGTCTTTACTCATGGTGAAAGAAATGTTCTGTTCGTGGTAAAAATAAGATTTATTGGAAGTTGGAAGGAAATTTAATGCAAGAAAAGAAAAAGAAAGAAAAAATAATACATCAAGCTGTCGTCCTTGTGGCTGATATTAACGTATATGAAAGTTCGAACTGTTTCATAATTTAGTTAAAGACATAAAACTACTGAGTGCATGCAAAACCAGGCAAAACATATCTTCTGGAAATATAATTAAAATATGCATGAGCTCGTTGACATCTCAATATTAACACTATAGGTTATGTAGTCGGATTAGCGAATACCATTAATGGTAGTCTAATTTCAAAAGAAGACTAACTCCAAGTGCTGCATTATTCTTATTTGAAAAATAAATCTTACGCTAGTAGAAACATGACATTTTCTGTCACTTCTTTTAGAAGGTCAGATACTTAATAAATCAAATGAGATTAATGAGAGTGATCAACGTAATGAATGTAAGAATTTTTCCATGTCTCAGGATCAAATTTGACTCGGTCCATATAAACTGCGCGTGCACACAGAATCGATGAAAATTTTTTCCCTAGACTAAAATAACCTTTTTTATGTTTGTGTGAAGTTTGATCTCCATAAGTAGGGTAGTATCGGTCTCAGTCAAAATCAGTCTCGTTGCATATGTATGAAATTAATCGAATTTGGTCACTAACTTTTACCTAACCGCCCAACTCCATAGTTTTTTTGTCCTTTTTTCTTAGATCATTCTTTCGATGTGAAAGAATGTGAAAAATGAATACTAAATAATATTTATACCCTGAACAGGGTATATTAAGTTTGCCACAAAGTTTGTAACACCCAGAAGGAAGCGTCGAAGATTTAGCCATGTCTGTCTGTATGTCTGTATATAGTGCCTCAGTTTTTAAGATATCGTTTTGAAATTTTGCAAACGCCATTTTTTCGATTTCAAGAACGCATTCAAATTTGCCAACTGATCGATCAATTTGTTGTCGTCAATATGAACATTTTTCGAGTCTAAAAACCGAATCGTCTCAACAACTTGTTCATATTACACTTTTGATATAGGCTCAGATAAAATTGCAACGCGAACAGTTTGTCTGAGGATTGGCGATTAGTGTATAAACTCTTCTTCTTTATTAACGGTATCACGCGGTTCTTCCTTTTTGTTGTTTGGCCCCAATTGGAAATTCCAAACGTAGCTAAGTCCTTCTCCACCTGATCTTTTCAACGAAACGGAGGTCTTCCTCTGCTTCTGTTTCTCTCGGCGGAACTGCGTCGAATACTCTCAGAGCTGGAGTGTTGCCATCCATTCGAGCGATATAACAAATAATTAATTCGCTGAACTATGTCAATGTCGCCGTACCACTCATCGTTCCTTCGACTGTGGTATTCGTCGTTGCCAATGCGCAAAGGACCGAAAATCTTCCGTAGAATCTTCCTCTCGAAAACTTGTAAGGCTGACAGACCAGATATTGCTATTATGCATGCCTCTACACCATATAGCAGGACGGGAATAAAGAGTGTCTTGTAGCATTTGGTCTATATTCGTCGAGAGAGAACTTTACTTCTCAATTGCCTACTCAATCCGAAGTAGCACCGTTGGCAAGAATTATTATTTTCGAGAAAGACGTTTTGTTGGTGTTACTGTGGGTTCTAAAAGTCTACGACTTCGAAGTTATAGGTGTCAACAGTGACTTGGGAGCCAAGTCTCGAGTGCGACGACTGTTAGTTTCATGACAGGAATTAATTCGTCTTGCCCTCGTTCACTATCAGACCCATTTGCTTCGCTTTTTTGTACAACTTGCAGAAAGCGCGGTTTTTATGGCCAATGACATTAATACACTGATGCAAAGGTTTCCAATCAAGAACTTTATTGACGATCGTTCAGTTTTATGGCAGCTTATATGCGATCGTGAAGAGATGATGACGTTAACAAAATTTCAAAACGATATCTTAAAAACTGAGGGACTAGTTAAATCGATTCAGCTCAACATACTGATCATTTATATATATACTTTATAGGGTCTCCGACGCTTCCTACTGGGTGTTACAAACTTCGTGACAAACTAATATACCCTGTTCAAGCCTACGACCAGTCGGAGTTAGGTTATAAACGAAGTTTTCGAAAAAAAAATTTGGCAATGCACCTTAACATCCACAATATAGCTGTATCCCAAAAGAGGGAAGCGAATTTGCATTTTTAATTTGCGGTCAAACTTGTGATCTCTTATATAATCTACTCTTACAGATCTCGTAAATCATAAGTGGCATTTGGCATTTTTCCTTTCTAGTTCCATTTCAGTTCAAATTCTTCATAAAGACCCTTTAAAATAGTAATATACTAACAACTGTAGCATGATTCAAATTAAATTGATTTTTTCAACATAACCTCCTTAGAAACGCCGCTTATACAAGTTGTAGCAAATAGAAGAATAAGTAAGTCAGAATGAAAAATAATTCCATACATACAACGGAATCCACCTTTGCTTCTCCAAGTATACTTTGAGGTTATATATACCATATATTGAATCAAAAAACTTACCACGGGGTTGGTTTCCACAAATAAATATTTTGCCACCGTTAACGAACACTGGCTTTTGTGGAACGACTACCAAATGAACTTCGAAGAACCGAAGTAACCGAATAAAACAGGAAACAAAACTACAACAAGGGTCATAGAACTGGCTGACGAACACGGTAACTAACCAAGCAGTGTACACAGCTGAGTGTCGATTACACAAAGCGCACGAACGCAAATAGGGGTTGAGGGATGAATTACTTAAGCGCAAAAAGGTAGTAGTAGGGGTTGTGTACATGACAAAAGCGATACGACAGAGTCGTGTTAAACGACGGCATATGACGTTGCCGTGCCTAGTGGCAAAAGCACAAGTGGTCTGCAGCGGCAGCGAGGGGTGCGAATGAGGTGAGGAGCTACGTGTGTTGTGGACGAAAATTCTCATGAAAGTGTGTACACAAGTACATACTTTCGATACACATACATAGACTTGAATAAATTATGTATATAGTATGTGCATTGGAAAATCAGCCGAAAAGCCGACAGGGAGTAACTGCTTTCGAAACGGCGAACAGTTGAACAGCAGCACTCGGAGCGTTCGGAACAGTTACCGGCTTAGGCGAAAGCGGCACACACAACTTCTCACGCACTTCAGCAAATATTCTACTTCTCCACTGTACGGGTACCTCATTCCATTCCGTTGTTCAGTGTTCGGTTCAGCACGGGTTGGTTCAATTAATTCAGTTTCAGCCTTCAGTAGGTACTGGTGGATTTTTTTCACACACTTCTCCTGTTATACCGACAAAATAGTGGCAAAGTGTTAAACACTAGCAAACTACCGTTACGTGTATTGAACAACAGTAGAAAACGCATCGTCAGCCTAACTGAACTAAACGAACTAAAAATCCAGCAAAATGGCCGAAAATTGTGGAAAGTGCAAAAAATCGATTAGCAAGGAGGGCATCGTCATTTGCAATTCAGACGATTGCATGAAAAAGTTTCATCGCACTTGCGTGAATATCGACGATGCCATCTACGATGCGATTCAGAAGAACCCTTTGATTTCCTTCAATTGTGAGGAATGTAAAAATCAATCGCCCAAAGCGCTAGCCGCCAAACTGCAGACGATGGAGGAGAAACTGAATAAAGTCTACAATGGCGTGAATCAGATCTCGACACGTATGTATCAGCAATATTTCCAATTCGGCAACGCGAACAATGTGGACCCGAAGAAGCAAACCAATAATCTCATCGTCGTTGGTAACAACTGTAATTCGGATCGTCTGCAAGTTGTCTGCGATTATGGGCGCTGGGTGCAGGTGGGCAAATTCGCAACCTCCACTAGTGAGGATGACATTATCGAGCATTTGGCTGAGGAATTGAAGATCAATAAGAATCTAGTCAAATGCACCAAATTGGTGAAGAACGATGCGAATCTATCGCAATTGTCATATTGTAAATTTAAGATTTCCATACCGGATTATCGTTTCAATGAGCTATTCAATGAGAATATCTGGCCCAGTGGTGTTATGGTCAGTCCATTCACACCACGTTCGCAATTGAATCAGAATCGTATATAAGGCAAAGCCATTGAAGGGCGGGTGGACGAGGGCGCTAATCGCAGACGGATAAATACGAAGAAGAAGAAGCGGAAAAGAACAAAGGAGGATGGGGAGGAGAACGGCGGGGAGGGTGATAACGAAAAGCACGAAAAGAACGAAAAGCAAATGGAGTCGCGACCACAACAACCGGCTGCGACTGCGACTCCGACTGCGACAACGGTATTGCAGCACGACGAAACACCGGCGGCGGCTGAAACGGGCACAACAACGCCAGCGAACTGTGACAATGCAGGAAAACAGGTGAAGAACGTAGGCAACAATGAAGCGGCGCTAAATGAAGTGCAAACCGAGGAAACACAAGCACAGTATCGCGAAACAGCAGACGAGGGCGTGTGGGAAGTGGAAGCAGCAATGCCGGAAAACGAAACGAATGACGTGTCTGATGCAACGCCAGCGGCCGAAGAGGAGGAAGCAGAAGTAGAAATAGATGAAGAAGAGGAAGTGGGCGAACGGGCAGCAGGCACGGCAGCAGTTGAGGAAGTCGCCGGCGAGAGCATAAACGGTTAGGGGCATGGCATGTGTGTACGATAGAGACAAAGTCCTTCGCTTTTCCGCTAAGTGGGC
Organism: Bactrocera dorsalis; assembly: GCF_023373825.1. Taxonomy (NCBI): domain Eukaryota; kingdom Metazoa; phylum Arthropoda; class Insecta; order Diptera; family Tephritidae; genus Bactrocera; species Bactrocera dorsalis. The sequence goes on along the minus strand of NC_064307.1, from coordinate 27,471,348 downwards.
GATGCAGATGGGTGGGGGAACGCGAGCGCGCAACGTATATATAAACTTATGTATATACACGGCAATGGGGTTGAAACAATAACGAGCGATTCAATGGCTAACAGCTCGACTGATAGGGGATAGAAAAAAATGAGAACCGAACATACACACTTACATAAATGTAATGGGAATGTGTACGATTTTGAAATACAAAAACAAAAATGGCACATTTATGTACATTTTCTACATTTTCCAATATGAATTAAGCCGAGCTCGCCACTAACAAGGGCTTGGCTTTAATTTTCAAACATTTAACATACATACAAACAATCGCATGGTATTGTTTTCGGAAAATTCATGGAAAAGTTTTAATGGCAAATAAATGCTGCTAAATTCATTACGCACCAGCTGCGATGGTGAAGCATTTCAAGTGTTTTAAAATGTGAAATTGGCGAAAATAACTGAAATATACAGTTTTATATAGAAGCAGTCACAATGCTAAAATATATCTATTTATATGCAGAAATTATGTGCATGATTTATCTAGTAATTTACAAAGCAAAATAATAATGAATATTTGTCGTACTTACACACTTATCAACGCAAACGAAAAAAGAAAACTATATTTAAAACATTTAAGAGACGTACATAACCAGTACATAACCAAATGATACCGTAAAGCAGACACGAAGTGGAAATTATCTAAACAAAAATTATGCATCTATTTGCAACTAATATTCCCTTTAAAGACATACATACATATGTAACACGCAGACGAAGTTAGAAAACCAAAAAACATAAATATTTTAGTACGATTAGCGCTACTGTAAAGCAAATACCAAATACTTACAAATACACGTATACTTTTTACTATATTTAAAAGCATAAATTTGCATTATTATATATATAAATATTTTTTTATAATTTCCATGTAATTTCATAAGAAAAAATAGTTTTGAACTTAACAGCATGTATTACTTTATGTTTAGTTTTTACCATTCATGTAATTTCATTGGAAAAAATAGTTGTGAAAATAATAAAAAAAATATTGCTACTAAATTTCAAAACTTTAAAAAGAATTTTAGCGCTAACCGCACTTTTATAAATAGGATAAATTAACATTATTTATAAAAAAAAACTAAATATTTCCAATATGAATGTTTATATACTATTTAATATGCTACTACCCATATTCATGAAAAAAGAAGTTTTTGAAATTCAAAAAAATCTGAACTTAAAATATTTGATCAGATTCTTAAAAAAAAATTTTTCAAGCATATTTTAATCAAATTCACTAAAAAAGAGTATTTTGAAATTTAAAAGGTTCTTAATGTGAAGTATTTTTTTCAAACACATAATACAACAAATATTGATAAAAGAAGTTTTTGAAATTTAAAATTTCTGAATATAGTGATCGAATTAATTAAAAAGAATTGAAAACAAAAAAATGTTGAATTTTAATTTTTTTAAACATAAACATTTAAAAGAAGTTTTGGAAATTTAAAAAATTCTGAGTTTAAAAGTTTTTTTTGAAATTGAAAAAATTCTGAATTTGATTTTTTTTTAAGCTTATAATATTTCCAATATGAATAATTATATATATGCTATTACCTAAAATCATGAAAAAAGAAGTTTTTGAAATTCAAAAAAAAATCTGAACTTAAAAGATTTTCCTTTTCAAGCACATAGTGACCAATTTTATTAAAAAATAAAGTGTTTTGAAATTTAAAAGGTTCTTAATTTGAAGTATTTTTTTCAAATACATAATACCAAAATTCTTGAAAAAAGAAGTTTTTGAAATTTAAAAATTCTAAATATAGTGATCAAATTCATTAAAAAGAATTGAAATTTAAAAAATTTTCAATTTTAATTTTTTCAAGCATAATCATGAGAAAAGAAGTTTTTGAAATGTGAAATATCTGAATTTGAAAGATTTTTTTCAAGATCATATTATCAAATTCATTAAAAAAAAGGGTTTATGAAATTGAAAAAATTCTGAATTTGAAATTTTTTGAAGCATTTAGGCATTATCATGAAAAAACATATTTCAAAATTTAAAAAATTCTGAAAACAAGTTTTTGAAACTTAAAAAAATTCTGAATTAGTTTTTTTTCAAGCACCTAACGCAGTTCCAGTTACTTGAAATAGAAAAACAACGTCTATATTTATATAAACTAATATTTAATAAAAAGAGAAGTGAAACTTAAAAAAAAAATAATTATTTTCAAAAACTTCTAACCGCAAAGCACTTTTTCTTCTTCTTTACGCTTACGCGATTATAACCGAGTTAACAACAGCGAATTCACTATTGGTTACATACTATATGAAATGACCAGAGAAAGTATTTTCGAATATATTCAATATTTTTCAAAAATTTGCGCGTAACTTTTTAATAAATACTATGTATGTATATGTAAGCACACAAATAATTCATTTAGCATTAATAAGAAAATTCTAAATAAAATATTTATGAAGTTATGAAATGCAGATTTTATAATTTTTATTAATGGCGGCTTGTGGCTTTATTTCAAAAATTTTAAAATAAAAATAAATCTAAAGTAAAATCCTCTAATATGCAAGGTTTAAAAATCCAATTTCCGAACAAATTTTGAAAAATTCTAACAGGGATTTCTCGAAAACTTCTTGATATATATTAAAGAAGTCAAATTCTTCAAAAATTTTTAATAAATTTATAAAAAAAATGTTTAGTTTCATATTTTCTAAATATTTAAAAATAAATTTTATAAAAAAAAATTTCGAAAATTTTTATAAAAATCAATCAACATTCCACAAAATTTTTCGATATTTATAAAAATTTCAACTTCCTTAAAATTTTCTAATAAATATATTAAACTTTTTTGAGTTAAAAAATTTCTTACATTTTAAAAATAAAGTTTAAAAATATATTTTCGAAAAACATGAAATTGCAAAATTTCTAACTTTTTAAAAATTTCAAAACCTGATATTTTATAAAAACTAAAAAATTCCAAAAAATATTTTAAAACTTTGCACAAATTTTTTTGGTGCAAATTATTTTTAAAGATTTCAAAAATATACTTAAATATATCGAGTCAAAAAAATGTTTATCTTTTCAAAGATTTCAAAATATGCTAAGCTTTTTTGTTTAAAAAATTCTAAAGAAATTTTACATCAAATTGTATTTAGCAATAAAAACATATTTTAAAAATACTTCTTTATATTTTTTTTTTTATTTTTATTTAAAGTTTTTCTCTAAAAAATTTTATAATTAAAATAACAAAAAAAAAATAAAAAATATTTTTTTATATAAAAGACTTAAAGTTGTTTAAAGAAAAACTTTAAATAAAAGTAATGAAACTTTAATAGATTTTCAAGTATATATTAACTTTAAAAATTTTTATAAAAACATTTTTTAATATTTTATTTCTAATTTTGTTAAATTTTAATTATATTTTTATATATTTTTTTATTTATAATTTTTTTTATTATTTTTATTTAAAGTTTTCTCTAAAAAAATTTATAATTAAAAAACCAAAAAAAAAATAAAAAATATTTTTTTATATAAAAGACTTAAAGTTGTTTAGAGAAAAACTTTAAATAAAAATAATGAAACTTTAATATTTTTTTCAAATTTATATTATTTTTAAAAATTTTTATAAAAATATTTTTTAATATTTTATTTCCAATTTTGTTAAATTTTAATTATATTTTTTATTTATAATTTTATTATTATTTTTATTTAAAGTTTTTTCTAAAAAATTTTATAATTAAAATAACAAAAAAAAATAAAAAATATTTTTTTATATAAAAGACTTAAAGTTGCTTAGAGAAAAACTTGAAATAAAGATAATGAAACTTTAATAATTTTTTCAAATTTGTATTAACTTTAAAACTTTTTATAAAAATATTTTTTAATATTTTTTTTCTAATTTTGTTAAATTTTAATTATATTTTTATATATTTTTTTATTTATAATTTTCTTTTTATTTTTTTTTTAGTTTTTTTTTATATAAAAGACTTAAAGTTGTTTAGAGAAAAACTTTAAATAAAAATAATGAAACTTTAATAAAAATTTAATTTTAAAAATTTTTATAAAAATAAACTGCAATTTAATATTTTTTCTTTTGAAATGTAATACAAATATTTTTACGAAAAAAAAATCTGCTTCGAAAAATTTTCTAAATGCATAACTTAAATAAAATAAAAATATATTAACACGCTGAAATTGTTCGGCAATGCATAAATTTATTGACTATTTGTACTTAGCAAGTCAGTAATTTAGCAACTAACTGTTTTAGAAGTCAGTCATAAATGTCTGCCAATTCAATTCTTAAGGCAAAATGCAAACTAAACACTAAAAAATTTATAAACAATATTTTCCTTAAAACAAATTTATAAATATATTTTTGTTTTTGTTTTACTAAACTCATGAATATTTCTAATATCGAACAATTTTCACCTCAAAATATTTTCTTTAACGAAAAAATAATATTTTTCGCAAAATAAACTTTATACCAAAAAAACATATACATAATATATATGTAAATCTTATGCATAGCACACAGTAAATACCATTTAAAAGACACTGCAAAATTTCGGCAGTGCGAATTTTAAGATTTAACAGCAGGAAAAGCATAAAAGCAAAAGCTAAAAAAGAAATCGACAAAAAGTGTGAAAGCAAAAACGGAAATGTTTAATTTAATGACGGAATTTAAGATATTGCAAGTAAACATAACGCATACTAACACAAACACACTTACATTTATTCAAATTCAAGAAGTTGCAGAACGAAATGCAGAAGAAGAAGAAGAACTTAAAATAAAAAATATTAAAAACTTTATGAAAAGTAAAAGGTGAAATATGCCAGCAAACATACATATGTAATTATCGAACATTCTAACACATACATGCGCATATACTTGTATACAAGCATACATACATACGTATAGTATATGTATGTGTCTGTATGCATGAAAGAAATTATATGGAAATTGTGCTTGCAGTGTCTTCAAAAGTATGCCCAAAGCTTTTGTCGCTTGAGCATTTCTTTAGAAAATTTTCAAAATATGATATCATATGATAATACATATATAATGACAACAACAACAACTAACAACAATGAGCAACGCAATTTCTTGCAGCAATGCGCATTGCGACTTTCTTTCACAAAAATGCAAATGCAAATTGTCGGTATTTTATATCATTTTAAGGAAAATGTGTGCAACAACAACAATAATAACAGCAACAACCATAACAGCGAGAAACGGCGTATTTTATTGCATTTTAGCAAGAACTGATCTATTCGCGCACACACACATACACCTACAACAATTGCGTGGGTGGTTGTGCGCATGCGCGCAGCTGTTGGCACTACGCATGTACATATGAGCGAAGCGAATGTGTTTGAAAAGTAGGAATTTTAAAAATCCGCATATTCGCATTTCTGCAATAAAGTTCATTTTTTAGTAAAAAAAACATAAAGAAAACCAAAAAAAATATATAATAACAATAATGGTAGTTATTTATTCAAAGTGTATTTAGTATACAATATGCATGCATGTATTTATGTCGAATTTTTAAATAAATTCTAAAAAATAAAAAAAAAAATATTTTGTCTTTAAATTAACAAAAGTAAAGTGTGATTCATTTCGAGATGCCCTACTTTTTTAAAGGAAAAAACACAGAAACTTAAAATTTATCGGGGAAAGTTTATTATCATTTGAAAGAACAACTTTTACTTTGGCATTTAGTTTTTGAAGCTTATCTCTTCTAAATGTTGATCGTAGCTATGTCTCAGATGGTCCATCCGTTGAGTCCAATTTACGAGCATTTCGACTAGTAACTGGTGAATGATGTTTTGCTCCAAGACCTGAGTCGAAACGCGATTGACCGCATAGACTGTACATATCCCCACAACAAAAAGTCTAACGTTATGATATTACATGATCTTGGTGGCCCAAAACGTGAAGTTATCAGCTCACCGAAGTGTTCTCTTAATAAATCCATTGATTGATGCGATGTGTGGGAAGTGGCGCCGTCTTGTTGAAACTAAATATCGCTGATATCACGAACTCTAATTTCAGGCATCAAATAGTCGGATAACGTTGCGATAGCGGTTACCATTGACGGTTACGTTCTTACCAGTATCACTTTCGAAGTAATATTGCTTCATTTGATGCTGTTCGGTATATGACGAAACTCTGAGGGCTGCGGTACGATGCACTCTGGCCACTACCTTACGCAGGTTTTCATTTTTAGCACATCTACCTAGATCTCTGATACGTATAATAGGAAGCTGATAGTCGTCGACATTAGAAGCTTTCTCTTTTCTTGGCTGGGCCCCCGATTCTGGCCATTAGTCTGTTAAGTTGGGAGCTGATTTCTGGCGCCTTTCCTGCGGCGCTAAATTTGTGCGCAAAAGATTAATCTGGTGTCCAGCCTTACGCCTAGGTTGTTAACTGCTTTTTGTGTTCTTCCGTAGTCGTTTGCATACTTATTTCGAGAGGTATGTACTTATTTGTTAGCAGTGGTACCTCTGTTTTTTCCGCAGTGAACTGGAGCCGATGTAAGTCAAGCCATGCTTGCGTCCGCACTTCTTTTGTGGCTCGTGCTGTGATTACCGAATCTTCTGGCATTTGAAGTTTTTGTATATCGCCATAGCTGATGTTCCACAAGTTTGGCTGTAGAATTGAATAGTGATCTCTCTTTAGTTTGGTATAGCAGATTTCTATTACTAACGTAGATCCGCACCACAACTCTGAGATAGTCGGGGATTCTAAGGCTTTTTTCGGGACCGTTCAATCATGTCCACCCATATAGCCATAATCAATACAAATTACAAATATTGCAGCCATGGTTACTAGACCTATACATCAGTTGTCTTACATAATCGGCGTATTGTCCTTTTGTACAAAAATTATCTTTCTGTAAATGTGTCTTAAGTAACGTTTAAATAGTAAACACATATTACTTAACGCAAATTCCGTAGCCTCCCACCGTTTTTACTCCGAAATGACCATTTTTAAAGAATCATGAACGAGTGTCTTTTGTGAGACAAAAAACGTCAAATCTCTTAAATATTTTACAAATATTTCCTGCTGATTATTTTACGCTTTTTATGAAATATTGGAATCGAAACATGCCACCATGAACTCTTAAGGCGGAAAAGCCTACTTTGCGGTATGCTTCCACACGCATCGTTCGGTGTGTATTAGTTAATTGTCATACAATCTGTGTTGGTGGTTTTCACCCAAGTTTGTATTCGAAATACGATGCAGCCTCGATTTTATTGGGTATTAATGTCGACATGAAACTTCGAATATTGACTAATAGTATACAGATTAGTTCTATACAAGTGTCATCAGGAGTATTAAGCCCCTGGAAATCGTAACTCGGTTCATATCATCTGTGGACACGGTGATATAGAAATAGAAGGAAATGAAATGGCAGATGAGCTAGAGACACAATTCTCATAGGCCAGTTGGCTCCTTCATCTCCGGTCTTAGAACACACAGCATACCACAAAGTTACTTTGGGAAACTGTTGATGGTGGACAAACCAAAAAGCTCCTACTTCTAGGCAAAAGTGAGTTTAATAACTTTGTAGGGGTCATCACAAGGTATTTATCCGTAAGATCCCCACTTCAGAAAATCGAAAAAGTGGATTTGGCGGAATACTGAGCATGCATGGAGGATGATGAGATGCTGGAACATTATCTATATGAATGCACAGCCTTCAACCGGATGAGAAGAGACATATTCCATGGCTACCAATGCTCCAACTTAAGAGACTTAGGCGGCCGGGGGGGATGGTTTTTACCAAATCCACTGTTCGTGGAAACGGCTTAATTTGGTTACCTCCCTGCTGCGCGATTGTCCTAAAAGGGGATGCTTGCGTTCTGGCAATCACGAGCTTCCCTTTTTAAGCAATCAACCCATGGTATATAGAAGTCCATATGGTATTCATAAGGCCTTTAACCGGCTTTCATGAAAGTCAACGCCGATAATTAACTGGAAAAAGTATCTGTTCAGAAAAAAATAAAATACGTCTTACTTTACTTACTTTAATATACTTCAACCTCAATATATATGTATATAGAATATCTCATAGATTACAAAGAAAAATTAGAAAGAAGAATTCTGGGGAGTGGTTTTTGCGCTTTTATAGTAGCACTTCAACTTGGGTAGTGAAATAGAGAAAGAAGCAGACAAATTGAAAAACTTGGAAAATGGATATCCACGCTTTACTCATATACATCGAGCGCTTGCCTAGTAGGAAAAATGATATTACGATTTTATAAATTCTGTCAACTTACAAACATAATTAATACATAATACAATCTTTATAGATACTCTGTTCACGACTATGACCGCCACAAAAAGGTCGCCGAAAACAAAAAGCGCATCCAAGGTTCTACCAAAAGATCAAGCCAGCAACAAAGCAGGTAATGAACAAGAAATTGAGAATAATGAAACAATTAGCTACAAGCAAGACGGTGATGATGAAACAAAGCCACGGGACACCCCAAATCCAGAAGGAAAGTGTAAACTCCACGACATCTTCCATTCTTGTACTGGCTACAAGTTAGACACCTTCACATCGCATACAAGCTTCACAAGCTGGTTACATCGGCCAGTCGATGCCTCAGCGCTTGGAGTTTTTCGCATGCTCTACGGTACGATTATGCACCTATGAACGTAAACCAGAACTATTTTTGATTTAAAACCTTTTTCCAACATACAGGTTTGGCCATGTGCATCGATATTGCGGAGGAGCGTGGAGGCAGTCAAATGGATACACGCTTCGGCGAGCCACAGCATTGCCACTTTCCGCTTTTCGATGGCATTAAGGCGTTCCCACTACCGGTGATGGGTTGCATTTATCTGCTCATGTGGCTGGGCGCACTCGGCATTATGCTCGGCTATCGTTATCGGCTTAGCTGCTTGGCGTATATCGTACCCTATTGGTATATATTCTTACTTGATAAGCCGGCGTGGAACAACCATAGTTATTTATTCGGTTTGGTTGGGACAATATTGCTCTTTACTGGAGCCAATCGATACTGGTGAGTTCGGGTAGTCAATTGCCGTTTGTATAGCAGTTTATGCCTTCTCATTTATCGCAGCTCCTTGGACAAGTACCTGCAGCCGAATATGCCGGACACTGTGCCCTATTGGAATTACTTTCTCATCAAGTTCCAATTTTTCGTGCTCTATATGTACGCCGGACTGAAGAAGTTGACTGCGGAATGGCTTTCGGGTTATGCAATGTCGAGCCTTAGTGAACACTGGGTCTTTACACCATTTCGCTCATTGTTGTCATCCGATTTGACAGATCTACTGATTGTGCATTGGTTTACGGCGATCTTCGACTTTTCTATTGCCTTCTTTATGACCTGGGAAGCAACCAGATTACTGGCCACGCCCTTTATGCTCAGCTTTCACTTAATGAACTCGCGTCTCTTCGTTATAGGTACGTTTTATAATTATTTATTGTTATGATTTTTTATAGTAAGATTATATAAATTACAGGCATGTTCCCGTGGGTATGTCTGGCGGAAGTGCCGCTCTTCTTTGGCTTCAGTTGGCCGCGAAAATTAAGTCTTAGGTGTTTACTACAATTTATCAGCTCCTCAACCATTTGTAAAGCTAAAAGTAAGCAGCAGGAATCACAAAATTTTGTAGAACCGAAAGAAGCTACAGAACTTAACGCCGCTTCAGGAGTTGTAGCCGCAAGTACTCAATCCACAAACAGCAACAGTACCGACCAGATTGGCGAAAATTGCTTCGCTGCCAAACTGCGTGCAGGGCTCGTCTTGTTCTACTGTGCCCTGCAACTATTCCTACCCTATTCCCATTTCATCACGAAAGGCTATAATAATTGGACCGAAGGCCTCTATGGCTATTCCTGGAACATGATGGTGCACACGTACGACACAGTGCTAACCTCGGTGAAACTCGTCGACAATTCCAACGGTGAAGTACACTATTTGGATCCATATGCCTTCACAGAGTACGATCGTTGGACCAAACATGCCGATATGGCCTATCAGTATGCCAAGTGTATCGAGGCGAATATACGTGACGATTATGCGCGCAATCCACAAGCGAGCCCACTGAGTTCGACGAATATTTCGATATATTTTGATATTTGGTGCTCAATGAATGGACGCTTTCAACAGCGCGTCTATGATCCGCGTGTCGACCTCTTAAAAGCCGAGTGGTCACCATTCAAGCACACCAGTTGGTCATTGCCACTGTTGAATGAACTGAATTATATGCGTCCGAAATTAAAGACGATGACCGATGAGGTAATGGCTTGGAGTAATTACTCGGATGTCATATTTGTTGCCGACTTTCCGGGACTAACATTGGATAACTATATTTCGACGGACTTGACAAATGTGACGCTAACTATTTTGGCTGGTAATGTGCGCTATAAGAGTGACGATGAGGATGAATCTTACTTTCTGACGGCGGGCAAAAGTTTTGGACTACAAAGTGGTGAGACGCATCATATAACAACGATCGGGTTAAAGCCATCTTCATATCTCTACACATTTATGGTGAGTATGTACACGTTTATACAATAAGGACTTCCGACACCTTTGCTAAATGTCGAACTTTTTTCTCCTGAACTGCGGTGGTCGGAATAGAGCTTGTCATTAATGTAAGAAAGCGGTTATTTCCACGGGATTGGGTCAAAAGTAAGAGGATGTTAGTAGGGTGGATTGAAAGGGCTACAAATTATTGTTTTAGTTTAAAATGTCAAGTTCGTGCCTGAATAGGTAGCAATTGTGTAATGCTTACTCCGGTTTCACGAGAGAAATCGTCTGCAGCGAATAAACATCCGCGGGACCAGCCGTTGTTGAACACATTTTGGATGATATCAAGTGGCTGCTCTACAAAACCTCATTCGATGTGTATTGTGTAAGGTCTCAGAATGTTGTGAGGATTGTTTATGATTTTTGACTTTGATTTTACATGCTTCTGGGGAGCGATTATTCTTCCTCTGCTTCTCCCGGCGGATACTGCATCGAATGCTCTCAGAGCTAGAATGTTTTCATCGATTTGGACGATATGACCTAGCCAGCGTAGCCGCTGTCTCTTGATTCGGTGACTATGTCAATGTCGTCGTATAGCCGTACAGCCCATCGTTCCATCTTCCGTAAAACCTTTCTCTTGAAAACTCGTAACACCGACTCATCAGATGCGACATATAGCAAGACAGTGATGATGAGTGGCTTGTAGAGTTTGGTCATTGTTCGTCGAGTGGGGACTTTACTTCTCAATCTCCTACTCAGTCCGAAGTAACATCTGTTGGCAACAGCTATTCTGCTTTGGATTGCGAGGCTGACGTTGTTGTTGAGGTTAATGTGGGTTCCAAAAGACTACGACTTCGAAGTTATGGCTGTCAACAGTGACGTGGGAGCCGAATCTCGAATGCGACGACTGTTTGTTTGCTGACAAGAGATATTTCGACTTGCCCTCGTCCACTACCAGACTAATTTGCGCCACTTCCATATCCAGTATTGAGAAAGTAGAACTAACGGTGCAGTTGTTGAGGCCAGTAATATCAATATTATCAGCATCGCCAGCAGCTGTACACTCTTATAGAAGATGGTGCCTTCTCTGTTTAGTTCTGCAGCTCGAATCATTTTCTCTAGCAGTAAATTAAATAAGTCGCACGATAGGGAGCCGTCTTGTCTGTAACCTCGTTTGGTATCGAATGACTCTGAGAGGTCCTTCCCGATCCTAACGGAGCTTTTGGTGCCGTCAGTTTTCACAGCCGTATTAGGAGATACCAAATTTCAGACATAGCGGCATAAAGGCAGCTCCTTTTCGTCCTGTCAAAAGCAGCTTTTAAAACGACAAGAGATGGTGTGTGTGGATTCTTTTTCACGAGACTTTTCCAAGACTTGACGTATGTTGAATATATGGTCGGTTGTTGATTTTTCAGGCCTCTTGCACACAGTACGCTTGATAAAATCTTATATGCGATGTTCAGGAGGCTTATCCCATGGTAGTTGGCGCAGATTGTGAGGTCTTCCTTTTTGAGGAATGACCACAGCACACTTAAATTCCAATCGTCGGGCATGCTTTCGTCAGACCGTTAATGCGTGAGATGTATGTATATTTGAAAATTGCAGAGAATCCTTTCCTGACAATAGTATGTCTGTTCAAAAATGGGTTGAATACGGTCAGTACACCCCTTAGCTCCCATATACCTAAAATAAAGATTTTCGAACTTTCGAGTGACTTTATACCACATATAAGTGGTCTGACATATCTGCAGCTTCCTCGTCTGCGTTTCACTGCATCTAGGCGGCCGATCGCCTTGTATGTTGCCAACAACGTTTCTCTTCATGTGCTGCCGGCTAGCGTCTTGAAGATTTTGTTGCTGCTCTGTACTTTGGCAACAATCGCGGTCGTTTGAGGAATGAAGGAGCATAGGTTGTCGAATGTCACACCTAAAATCTTAGGGTTATTAACAGACAAAATTTTAACGCCATCGACTGCGACATTAAGGGCAAGTCTGTACTCCTTCGTCCAAGACATTTGAGGATACGAGCACGGTCGGAGAGGTAGTCGTTTACGATTGAGCACTTACCAACGATTCCGGTTAATAGCCCTACATACTAAATAACAGTTTTCTAATTATTGTATTTCAAAATCGGAAAAGAAGGAAAGAAAATTTATTTTAATTTTTTTCTTCACAGAACAAAACAATGATCGACAGTGCAACGCCCGTCACCGAAAATATCAATCAAAAGCCCAAGAAGCCGCTGTTGCCGCTTTGGGATGAATTTAGGAATCGCATAAAGAATTACAAAGAATTTCTCAAGCACATGGCCAATTGTGTGTTGTATTTGTTGTATGACGTGCCAATACCTATGGAGGTGCGTGAGCGAAATTAAACGCCGCCAACCGTAGATGACTTTCTCGCAACTATTGTAAACTTAGTATTTAGTATTTAACGAAAACTACTAGCATTTTAAAGTGAAATGTTCGAAATCGTGTGATAAATGGATAATAACGTTATTAAATTGTATACAGATTTTAAATAAACTTTATTACAGAATAAAAATACATTTAAAACATTGTTGTTGCTATCTTAACTGTATATTATTTATTTGCATATTTCACTATTCACAATACAGCTGTGTGTGTGTGTGTGTGTGTCTGTGTGATGGTTTAAATATTCACAGGAACCATTTTCAACAAATATGTATTTATATAAACCGTTATGTGTCACGACTATGCTCACTAGTGTCTGTCTGTCTGTCTGTCTGTCTGTTAGCAACTGCCTCCACTTTTCACCTTAAAACGACTGCAGCACATACATACATGCATACATGCAAGTCATATTATATTCGTATATATAAATTATGTGTGTTTTATAGCTATGATCAAAACAAATCAAAACAAATCCGGCAGTTAAATTGCTGTCAACGTATCGCCGTCATGAACGTCTGCAAAACTTTAACTAAAAACAACTTCGAATGCATAAACAATGGCAATGAAAATAACTACGTGTGAGTGTATATGTTTGGAGGTTAGGGTTTTGACTTTTACTACGCTTGTTTGCTTAAAACATACATACACATGTATATAACCAGTACATACTGAGAATGAATCATTCAATAGCTTCTATGTAAATCAACAATAATTAAATTACATGACACTAAAACTGCCCAATGACAGTCGGCGGTGTGTTTGTATTTGTCCCTAGGTGTGTGTGTTTGTTTTGGGTGAATAATACAACGTTTAGGCATTGCTGACGCGCACAAGCGCCTCCGGTCAGTATTGTTGTGTTTGCGTCTCCCAGAGACGCGCATAGAGACCGTTCTTCTTAAGGAGTTCCGCATGTGTGCCACGTTCACCCACACGCCCATTCTCCAGCACGAAAATCTCGTCGGCATCCATAACGGTGGAGAGTCGATGTGCTATGCATATGCTGGTGCGATTGGCAGTGGCGCGTGAAAGCGCTTGCAGTATGTTCTGGAAAGAGAGCGAAATTAAAAAATTATTGAGCGATTTGAACAACTAAACGCTTACTTGCTCCGTAATCGAGTCCAGACTGCTCGTTGCCTCATCAAATATGAGAATTGGCGAGTTCTTGAGTATGGCGCGTGCAATGGCCACGCGTTGTTTCTCACCGCCCGACAGCTTGAGGCCGCGTTCGCCGACTTCTGTTTCGTATCGCTTCGGCCAGCGCATGATGGAGTCATGCAGATCCGCCATACGTGCAGCATTCTCCACATCTTCTTGCGATTTATTCAAGTTGCCGTAGTGGATGTTGTGTTGTATGGTGTCGTGGAAAAGTACCGAATCCTGAAATATTAAAAAATTGACGGATTCTGATTAATTTTGAAAAAGTGGGTAATATTTCAAATAACGTCCGACACAAAATCTACATTATTTCGATTCAAAATGGCTTTGCATGGGCAGTAGGCGTGTAGTGATCCGACTGTGGCAATTTTGAGACCGTCCTAAGGGGGTTTACGAAAATGTTTGCACCACTAGATAAGTTGTCATCGGTGGACCCAAGAAACGTGCTGTTACATGGGGTAGGACCATAGGGAGAGGGCATTCAAAGAGGTGGTTAGTGTCTTTCGGGGAAGTTTGTTTCGTCCGAAGTCTGGTGGGCGTTTTGTTTTATGTCATCGACGTAGTTGAACAAGAACCTCTTGATGCTCATAGGAGCCGGCGTAGTTAAGGACGGGCCGGCCAGCTAGCGACTTGAGGATTTTGTTGCGGCTTTCTATTTTGACAATAATCGCAGTCGTGTGAGGGGTGAAGGAGCACAGGCTGTTAAATGTCAAGTGCCTTCACTACTGGGAAGAAGGGAGTTATTGGACGATAGGACTCTTCCGATTTTCCACACATCGAGTATTGGAATACTGGTTAGCCGACGGGTAACACATCGTTTGGCTTTGTCTACCGAGGGGTACAGTGTAAATTTCCGGCTAACACAGTAGACGCCCTTGTTAGTGTAAAGTTGAACTCAAAAGAGGCTTGTGAAAAGTAGCTGTCCCAGTTCTTCGCAAATAAGAAGGTGGTATTCTGAAGTTGCCGTCTAGATGAAAACAGATTAACAAACGAAACGGCGAACATTTGAACTAAATCCGATGACTGTAATACTTTTTATAAAGCATTGGATAAAGAGCAAAAAGGCGGAAGGGAGATATTTGACAATCTAATATCTGACTATCTGACTACATTTTGTGGAACTAATGGAACGAATATATATGTATATGTAGCGTGTTTATAGTCTTACCTGCGGCACAACAGCGATTGCGTGGCGCAAACTGTCTAAATCCACTTCACTGGTATCCTGCCCGTTAATGAAAATTTTGCCCGCATTGGGTTCGAAGAAGCGAAATAGCAAACGCACCATTGACGATTTTCCCGAACCCGAACCACCAACGAAAGCGATTGTCTTGCCAGCGGGTATGGTAAAGGACAAATCCTTGAAGATCGGTTTACCCGGTTCATACTCAAAGCTGACATTTCTGAATTCGATAGATGCATTGTCATAACCAACAGCCAGATGTGGTGCATGCGGCGCTGAAGCAATACGTGCATCGACATTCATAAGCGTAAACATTGATTGCATGTCAAGTAGAGCTTGACGCACCTCGCGATATACGCTGCCAAGAAAACCCAAGGGGATGGAAAGTTGGAATAGTAAACCGTTAACCATCACCAAATCACCAACGGTCATATTGCCTTTGGATATCTCGTTAGCGGCCAGCAACATGATTACACTCAGCGCCGAACTGAAAATGGCATTTTGACCGAAATTCAGCATGGCCAAACTGGTACTCGTCTTTAAACTGGCCACCTCATATTTCTTCAGCACATCATTGTAACGGCCGGCTTCGAACTTTTCATTATTGAAATACTTGACAGTTTCGTAGTTGATTAGCGAATCGACAGCTTTATTGCTCGCCTCATTTTCGGCCTGATTCATATAGATGCGGAACTTGGTGCGCCATTGCGTAACGGCTAACGTGAAAGCGGCATACACGCCGACACAACCCATCGAAACGCCGGCAAAGGCTAAGCCGCACTGTAAAAGATCCAAAATATAACTGTGAGCAAATGTATTTTCGAGGTTATGTGCCAAATACTTTACCTTCGTGCCCAAGATGGAGGACACCAGCGCCAGTTCGAATATGGTTGGCACAATATTGAAAACCATGGCGCTGAGCACAAAATTTATGCCACGTGAACCGCGATCGATAGTCTGAAAAATTCACAAATACTCTTTCACACACTTCAGGATGGGTTAGACAACAGCGCTGCAGTGCTTACCTTAGATAAGGCGCCCGTCTGTTTATTCAAATGGAATGCCAAATCCAAATTATGCAAATGCAGAAACACGTTCGAGGCAATCTTCCGGATGGAATGGTGTGCCACCCGCGCGAAGACAGCATTACGCAGTTCGTTGAAAGCGGCAGCGCTGGCGCGTGCAACGCCATCTAAAAGTTAGTTAGTTAGTTGGATTATTAAATCTAAAGACTGTTGTATTACATCCAAGCAGCAAGGCTGTGGCTACAGACAACACCGTGTCCGGCGCTGTGTCCATGTTCAGCGTGTTCATCGTGTTCAGCGTATCGACGGCACCCTTAAACAGGAACGGTACACAAACAGTCAGCATTTTGGAACCGACTAGTAGACTTAGAGATATAACCACACTACAGGAGAAAGGTAAGTAAAAAAAAAGTGAGGTTAATTAAAATAAATTTGAATTCTTTTTTAATATTGTACCGTTTCCGCACGAGCGCATCCTCTTTGGGCCAGATGTAGTGCATCATGGCGCGCAACATATCTTGTGATGTCACTTCCGGCGCGTCGAGTTTTCCCAGCGCACTGCCTGCATCAGTGCCGCCTAAATGAATATGACAATTTCGTAGTGGTAGCCGCTGTGCTGTTGTTGTCGGACCTATGGGTAATTACTAGATTCAAAAGTAAGACCCCAACAAGGTCACACAACAACAGTAAGCGTTTGATTGATGATTAATGACAACTAAAGGGAAAAATGTTAGCACGGTTAGCTGAACAAAAATTAGTTAAATCAGTATGTATATACAATAAACATAATAAAATGTTGCCTAAATATTTAAAAAAGTTAGAAAAAAGTAAGGTTATAATTAAAAGGGCAGGATTAATATGATTAGTAGAACTCGGATCCATATGCATGTGCGTAGTTTTATTCAATATTACATCATTTCTGAAACTTATTGTAGAAGAAAATGAATTAATTTATCCCGTTAAGTCTTAGAAGTTTGCAAAAAAAAAAAAATAAAAACGATTTTTAGAAAATAAAAAATGTAATAGTATTTTAAAAACAAATATTTTCTGAAAATCGGGTATGTCCAACCATTTTAGCTGCAAATGCTAGTACCGTTACCTATTAATTAACGTTTGCCTAGAACTTTTCCTTTAGCAAATTCTTAATTTTCATATGCATACTTTTTCAATATTTTTGCGCATTAAATTTGCATAAAAAATCCGAGCTCCTATAACATGGGAAGTGTAAAAACTGAACTTTAATTAATATGCAGTGAATATATAAGAATTTAGGGGAAAAAAGTAAATAAAGCAGAAAAACAAGCGGTTAGTTGACATTTAATTGGTGCCAATGTCAAAATTTGTACACCCTTGCAACATGTCGCTACAGAGTATAATAGTTTTGTTCACCTAACGGTTATTTGTATGACGTAAAACTTATATGTAAATCATATATCAATAATCATCGAGACGAGTCGAAATTCCGAGTGACTGTCTGCCGTCTGTTTACATATACGGTTCCGTTAAAAACGATTAAAAGGGCGAAAAACCAATAAATAAATACTCCAAAGGCGTTAAAATTTTCACCCGCTGATTCAAGAAGATTATATAGGAACCGGGGTCAAAACGGCCGAAGTGGCAGTTCCCCCGACATTCGGGTCTAAGTAATCGGAAGGGGGCTGGACTATCAACTCGGCACCATTCCTCGAAATTTCTTCAGGGATGTTTTCTGCCTCGACAACAACAATAACACTGGCGATGTGCGTGGCTCTACCCAGATTTCGGTGAAAAAACTTATCTTAAGACTTACTCAACCGATATCGACCAAATTTGGTATATAATGTTACCTTGATATTCCCATGTTCCAATGGGAGAACAAACGAAATCAAATTACAACTACGCCTACTTCCTCTATAACCCAATTTTAAATTCCATCTGATTATTATAGAAATTCGTAGAAAATACTTTTCTTATAACATTGTAGCATGTCTGTATGTCAAAAATGGGTTGAATCATATCAGATTTAGCCACCAAATACCTATTGGAAAGATTTTCAAAGTTGATTTTAAACGTGATTTGCTAATAACCGTACACCTTTATGCCCAAAATGAATAAAATCGGGTGAAATCTTGTCCTGGACGCCATAACATACAAACCCTACGCTCCTGAAGGTATTAAGCCCTCTTTGACCCTGGCAAATTGCAAGAGTATAAAATGTTCGGTTGTGCCCGAACTTAGTACTTTCTTACTTGTCTTATTTAATTTTAGCTAGTGCGCAGTCAAAACAATATAACAACGGCATAATAACTTTTCAAAACAAATGTTCAAAAATTGTTCATAAAAAAATTAAAAACATGAAAGAATGTGCAGAGGACTTCAACGTTATACCCGTTCATTCCTCATACTCAGTGATAATCGAGTTCGTCAAGAGACGACCAAGCGGTACCTGAGATGTATTTACAATGTTACCTCGTCCCTATGCCGTTATTTCGTCGATGCGTTCTAACACTGTCTTAACGCGTTTTAGTTACCTTTGGGCACTTTCTTCACCAGCACACCGCCCAGCAATTTATTTCCGGGCGTCGGTGTAAACGGCGTGACTTTCTTCTTTTGCGTTTTTGCCACGTCATCATTGTCGGCTACAGATTGGCTGGAATAGAACTGAAATACAGAAATTTGTAATGCACATTGCTTGAGTAAAACGAAAAAAAAAACACAATAAGTTGCAATAATAAAAATAAGTTTATTTAAAAACAATATACAGGGTGTATTACTTTCAATCTTAATTTCTAGTCTACTTCATATACTATCTAAATATTCTTCAAGGTACCGTATGCACTCTTCCATATAGCTTTTTGCAACCTTTCCGCTTTCGCTCAGTATGGTGAGTTTTTCGAAATCAACCAAAAATGTTCTATAAGTGTTTATTTTATAAGACACAAGTGATCGCACTTCATTCTCAACATTAGCCAAACGCTCAGCTGCGCCAAAAGCCACTTGATTAAGCACATTCGGGTATATGCTCTGCTCATGTACAAGCAAATGCAGTACAACACATAAATTGTGCGACGCACCATCATCTAAGTGCACAAACATTTCGTCGTGCAAATTGTGCTGGCGTATAAAGGCGAATTTATTGCGATGCAAAATTAAATTGCTGTACGTTTTATCGTGCTTCAGGAAATCCTCAACATCGGTTAGCGAAAAACTAAAATAATCGTGTCTATTTTGGGTTATAAAAAACCCGTATTCGGTGAATAGTTTAAAATTCGATAAGGCGCCATAACTTATAAATAGTTGTGAACGCGGTGAAATTGCAGAAGTGTTGCTCTCTAATGTCAGAACGTATTCCAATTGCTTTTTCGGCCCTGATGGTAGGAGGTCGGCACTTGTAGTAACTTCAGCTGAATGATTGAAGAGGTCAAGAAATGGCGCTAACGCCATATTTGGTTCGTCACTGAGTAGCGGTTGAAAGAAGCATTTGTCTGGTTTGAATTGGCGACTAAATACATAAACACTACGTGTGTTGACAGCAAAATAAGCCCACTTGAATGCGTCCAGCGTATAGATTTCATCAAAGTACAGCTGACCGCAATAACTACATTCGTTTCTATGAAAAACACTCTTTAAGTTGGTGTAATTTTCACGAATAAGACGATGTTGTTCAACTGTTTTCTCCAAAATTTCCACAGGCAAACGTTGCAGCTCAGCAATCGGGCAAAAATAAGGTGCGCTAAATTGTTTGGGTATGGTATTTATGTAAGCACTTATATGTGAAGCTTCCTCGAGGTGTTTCTCATGTAGTATATTTAGTGCTAATAATGATTGAAAAGATATTTTGCAATCTTTGTGGAATTTGGTTACATCAAATTGTGATTTAAAATGTGCGGCTTCTTCAAGTGTCGATATTGTTACCAAACATTTCAGAGGTAGATTTATAAGTGTATCGCCCGTAGAGAATTTTTGGTTTTTGGAACAAACACCGCGACCCGTTAATGGAAAATCTCGTGCCGTTAACCGGCTGGGATTGTGCCACCCAAGCCTGCTCAACTCATATAATAAGGGGTTTAAGGAGTCTTCTGGGGCGTTTTGTGTTACACGCATACGTTTATTGCGTTGCCTTGCACGGGCAGTTCGTCCCATGATTTCGTTTACAATACTTGTAAATAGTTACAACTACTTTTTTATGTGTGTGTCAGCAAACAATGTTCAAATGCAGATTGTTATTGGTTTAATATTTTTTTGTACATAAAATACTTTGTATGTTGATGTTCACGAAGCTTGTTAGTTCTGCAATGAGAAGTAGATAAAAGAGAAATGGTAATTAATTAGACCATTTTCATCTTCGACTAGTAACGTTTAGCTACACGGAAGGCCAAAACAATACAAATTTGAACACTGTTTGCCTGACCACTCCAGGAGCACTTTTTGAAAGTATTAAGCATATGCTGAATCATTATGATAAGTTCTCTTATAAGATATGTTATGAAATATGTAGAAATGATATCGCCTGATATGGCCTTGAAATTTACACTTACCAAATGAGCAGGTAATCGACGTTGTCCATGCGTTTTGAGTAGACCAGAAGTGGGCCTCACTATGTTGCAGAATCGTCTATTTGTTGATGTTATTTGTTGCTGCTTGCTACAAAATCGCGCTAAATGCACTAGTCCAGCCATAATTTAACAGACACACACTCGAATAGGAAATATCTTCTCCCTTCGTTCCAATTTTGATAATAACCACTCGTTTTCGCAATTTTTCTATCAAATCCTCTTATCAGCTGATTTACTAGGCATTGTTCGATTTATAACCAACATAATGCTGCCATTCTAGAAAAACAAGAAAATATGAGTAAGAAAACCCGGTGAGTTACTTTCATACATTTCATGCAGTAACGTTACGACAGAGAACGCTTCAGGCGGTTGTAACAAGACCCGGACACCGAAAAGGCAATGTATTTACAGAATAAAGAATATTGTCTGTCAGTACAACAACAAAGAGTAATATTGGCAGTATTATACCTTATACCACAAACAGAATAAATTCTATGGAATTACAGAAAAACATATTCTAGAAAGTGCGATTATCAAGCAACTGAGCATCAAGTGCTATCTCTATCCTTGAAGGCATATGAATAAGACTTTAATAATTAAGATTTTCGGTAATATTTATTTAATTAGATATATTTAAATTTTTAAGCGCATACAGTAGGACTACCAAGAGTCATGCAGGAGACAAAAATAATATTACAAAAAATATCATACATTCTTCAATATGAGCAGTTTCTATTTTACGGTTCTCCTGTTAATTGCTTTTCTCCTAAAAGGTGATGTTACGTTATTTTGCATTTTAGGCAACGATATGCAGAACTAAAAGTTTGGCATGTACATGGGCTATAATTTTGGGTCAAAGTAATTTATGTATGATCTGGCAACACTGCATTTTAAGTATGTCCAAAACAAAAGTTTAAATAAATGTGCACTAGGCAAAAGTCGAAAAACAAGATAACAGCGTCCATTTTGATAAATTCAGAAATTATACTTCATTTAAGTATTATAAATTAAAGCTGAAAGTTCTCTTGTATAAATCAGTAACAGAAAAAATGGAATCAACAATTAAAACCAAGAAGTGTTCCGTGAAACTCAATCGTATGTCATTTGTTGGTATTACTCCACAAGAAGTACAGGTAAATTGTGAAATGAAATCTCAATTTTTTTCACGCCCAGAGAGTGAAAATTAAATATATATTTATATTTTTGAACGTCTGGCATAAAGTTTGCACATATTTTACATTAGCAAGTTTTGAAATATGCATTAAGTGGTTGTGTATATCTGTGACCCATTCGTATGACTGGACAAATCCGCTCTCTTTATATAGCTGAAAATTATTACTCAAACAATTATTAAGTGCTTTTATTCTTCCTATTTAGGAACAAATTTTAGATCAGCGAATACGCCGCTGTGCGGTGCGTATTCAACGCTGCTCTGACACTACGAACTTTAGTAAAATATCCGCAGATGGTTCCACCAATAAAGATAACAAAATGCGACGTTGCTGCATACGTTTGCCAAGGATTAATTTAGTTCGCAGTGATATATCGTCTCGGTCTGGCTCCGTAACCAGTGCCAGAATTCTTTCTGAGTCAGGTTAGTGAATATAGGCCACAAATGTAGAAAGTAAAATCTGAGTAATGCTGTAATTTCAGAGCTGGATGATCCGGAAATTGCTAACCATTAAAGCTTCAGACATACCAAATACATTCACAAACGTATATTGACATTTATTATTGTTTCAATTCACTTAACATATTAACAATGTAACTCATTTTTATATGATGATTTAATATGGAAATATAATATTAAAAATAGGCATACAAATTGTAAAATAATGACGTATATTGAGTGTTTTTATTTTACTTTTTAAAACTCTATAAATAATCTACGATTTGCTCGAAATATCAAAGAATTGTTAAAGGTAATTATAACAAGAAAATACGTATGTTGACGTATTTAAAGGAGCGATATTTTGCCCATAGTTCTAGAAATACGTTGATCAATTAAATAATGATTGTTGTTGTCGTTAAAAGGTGGTTGCATCAGCTGTTCCGCTATTGCTCTCAAGTTCAAAGCTCCCGATGACATTTGACATTACGAAACTCTACCAAAGATAAATTTTAAGGAAATGGAAAACATTACGTAGATTTTTTCATTTTCTAAATTGTATTATTTTTCTATAAAAAACATTTAACAAAGATGTTTATTGTTCCGAGACATTACTCATTTATTAATAATACGGCAACACTGTTTCTCAAAGGCTAATCTTCTTCTTCGGTGTTTTACTTTGTTTTACATTTTCGAGAAGTTGTTAAAGAAATTATCAGTGTTTTAATTCATTCAAAAAACAATAAAAACTGTAAAGGATAAAACATGAACTGGTACAAAGGTAACATTGCAGAGGCAGTGGCAGAATCAAAGGCCAAAAATGCAATTTTTGTTGTCTATGTCGAAGGTGAGTTAAAATATTTAGATCCATGGAAAAAGAAAAATCAGCTGTGATTGAACACGTCATTTCTGTAGTGATTAATATATGTACATATGTATGTAAATTCTATATTTTAATAATTCTGACTCCTTGCTTCTAAAGGTAAAGATGAATCAACACAAAAGCTTTCAAACTTTATTAATGCTCAGAAAATACGAGAAAAATTGGAATCTGATGATTTTGTTGCCATTAAAATCGAAAGTGATAGCCAAGCGTACATGCAGTTTGCAACAATATGTAAGTGCAAACTTTGACACCTACGATTACATATATGTATGTATATGTATAACTCTTTTAATTATCCCTTTGTAACTTTTTAGATCAAGTAGTTCCAGTACCATCAATTTTCTTTATTGGCAAGACTGGCACTCCGCTCGAAATAGGCACTGGCATAATTGCTTCTATTGGTGAACTGGAAGAGAAAATTAATAAAGTACTTACATTGTCCGGTCATAGCACACCCTCTACACAGTCATCGACTACTTTCATTACGGCAGAGCAAAATGCCGCTGCTTCTAAATTGACTACCCAAAAAGAGTCACCGGACGCACCCTCAGCTGACAATACATCCCCCTCCACAAGCAAGTCAACAACAGAAACAGTTTCTGCTGTCAAGCAGGATGATCAGACTGAAATTATTTGTGATGGCGACGTCTGCTACAAGAAACCAAAAGAGCAAAAGGAAGACATTGTTCCGGCTGACGAAAAACCCCATTGCTCAACTAATCAGGGAGAGAATCAAAATGAAAAAGACGCTAAAGCACAATTGGAGGAAGCCAGAAAAAAGATGGAGGAACAAAGGAGGAAGCGCATTGAAGAGGAGAAACAACTAGAGAAAGAACGAGAGTTGAGGCGCCGACGTGAGGGAAAGGAAATGCAAAGTTTACAAGAATGGCAACGCGGACAAGAATTGAAAGAACTAAAGGTTTGATTAAATTTTATTTTTTTTTACTTATATATTGTGAAAAACAATGTAAAATTGATTTTATTGAAGGAAAATATTCGACGTGAAAAACTCGAAGAAATGGCTGCGCGTGAAAGAATACGAGCACAAATTGCTGCCGATCGTGCTGAACGTGCGCAAAAGTTTGCGTCGCCTCGTGATGAGTCATGCGCTGCAACAAGTTCAGATTTAGGAACTAAAAGTGGTAGTAGCTCGATTGCAAACCCAGTTACCCCAGACAGCACTAGAATACAGTTTCGTTTTGCTAGTGGTAATACCGCTGCACATGTGTTTAATTGCCAAGACACACTTGGCAAATTACGCGAATATGTCCGCACAGACTTACTACCTGGAACCGGAATAAAAGATTTCACTTTAGCTACAACATACCCTAAGCGGGAACTTAATATTGAACATGATGATCAATCCCTGGCCGAACTTAGTCTTTTTCCTAGTGCTGTTATATTGATTATCGGGAAGGAGAGTACAAGTAGTCCAGCAGCTATCATAGCTCGCTCCGGTGGACTTCTGAATATATTTACTACGCTGGTAATGGCTATACTTTCTCCCGTTTTTTCTGTATTTGGTTATTTAAAAAATTTTGCTACCGGTGGAGGTAAAAAAAATAATAATGAGTCTGGTGCAAACAAGCGAGCGAACGAGGAAGCTGGAGCACAACATGATGCGTAAGTGTAGCTATAGTTTAACACTTACATATAGTAACATTACACATTTTGTATTTCAGTGCAAAACGTCGTAATATGGAACGTTTTGGAGGTGGTGTTGCTACCGGATCGATTTTGGGTAACAATGCCAGCAGCTCGGACGATACCGAAAAAGGCGAATCAAAACCGTATCGTCGTTATGGTAGCTCAAACATTCATCGCTTGACAGATCACAAGGATTCAGATGATGAAAATGCCACCTGGAATGGGAATTCCACGCAGCAGCAGTAGATAGTTTAACGAAACGTAGACTAGAATTTAACTCTTAATTTAAAAATACATATATTATACATAGTTTCCTTTCAAATAAAATTTAATGGAAGAGAACACGATTTAACAGTAATGAATTTGGAAATGAAGCTGCATTAACACTAAATGATAAGAAAAATGTCAGGATGTAGCATCGATTTAGTTTTTTTACATAGTGTCAACGTTTGTTTTTAATACGCTTTAGTTGTAAGCGTTTTAAATCGATTTCGTATACTATTAACGTTAATTCGAAAATTTGGAAAATATACAAATCTCAAAAAAACATTTTTCAAATGATCTGGCATCGCTTTAGAACGCACTTTATCAATTATTTAGCTCTTAAATAACTTCCAGCTGTCACACTAAATGCAACTCTGTATGCGCTGATTAGAAAAAAACTGGAATTTTTGACATTTCCATCAAACAAGTTTGAGCACATCTACAACATATGTTTGAGTTTTCCAAGGTATCGCAACGTGTTCGCTAGTTTCTCAATTCTCTACGCTTGTGGATAATCAAAAAGGGTGGCTGCAATCGTAAAAAAAACGGCAAGTGATTCGGTTGATAGCGCGGCGTGTAGCAGATTTCCACATAAATTTGTGTACTTATTTTTCTGCAAAAGGCAAACAAAAGCAGTTCACTTGTAAAATCAATTAGTTTTTACAAATACGCAGAAAACGTATTGCAACAAATTTTTATTTTACTAAGTGGAAACATAAAGAGTCGCATATACAGTGCATATAGATTACAACAAAAATTTGTAATAAATTCCCAAGCAAATGAAAAAGGTGGTGTAAATGTAAAGTGAAAAAATATAACAAAAAGCAACAAAGTAAAAGCAGTGAAGATTTTGTATGTGGCTAGTTTCTCCAATGTTTTCTGCCCCCTTACCTATTATTGGTGTTTGTAAAATAGTTGTCGATATTAATGTGGTATAAATTATTATTACTAATATGCTAACAAATTAACTTACGAGTCAATCGTGCAGAAATAAATCTTGATAAAGCCTGTGAAAAAGTGAAGTGAACAGACGAAACGGTAAAATTGTTTATTCGCAAATAAAAAAATATAAGAAGCCTCAAACGCATACAAAACAGTAAGCTGAAAAAAATATACATATAGCGGTAGAACAAAACAGTGAATATGCGCTAGTGGAACGTGTCTATTACTGCTGTTGCTATCACGAATAATTTTGCTTACCTGCACGCCGTCAAACAACTGCCCCTAACTTTTTTTAAATAGACGTGTTTATTTAGTTGCCGTACCTTGAAACTTGGAACGCTTGTCACACATCTTAAACACCACAATATTCTCAACTCCAAACATACTCTTATTTATTGGATATATGCTTAATGAGCTTGAATAACTGCAAAAAAGTGAAAAAATAGCTGTAAATATTTAAAATACAAGCATTGTTCCAATTTCTTTAAGGCGGCTTAAATTTCATCCTGTTAATTATACATCCGTGCACGAAAAGTTTAAAATCCAACGCAAAATTGCAAGTTTAGTTTTTTAAAGGTGAGCACTTTAAGTTTTTAATTTTTTTATAGTTGCAGTTTGTGGTCATGTGTGCGCTGTTATGTAGTTCGTCTTAAGATTTCATTTATATATTTTCATTGAACATGATTATAGAGAAGTACGTTTAGTAATTTAAGACTTCTTGCAAAAAGTGCTGTGGAAAATGGCAACACTGAAAGTAAACAAAACAAAATTCTGTGCTGTGCCATTTGCTTTTCCTTAATTTTATAAGCGAGGTTGTAAGGGCGTTACAAAGTCGGTACCACAGTATAAGAATAACATTTAGAATTAATTTGTGATAGGATTTTTATTTTGCGCACACATGAGTATGTAGATGGTCACAAATATTGTTATAATCTTTTCATTGTTTAGTGCCTAACATTAATTTCTTGTTTTTGTTTTTTTGACAGCTTTTAATCGGCGTTTAATAAAATTTGGAAACGTTATCGCTCTACGTTCAATAAATACGTAGAAATAATCTCATGTTCTTAAATAAAATCTTATAAAAATACACAGTGTAATTTAGAAGTGTATATTCGTGTAAATGTCAGTTTAAAAGTGTTGTAAAATATATATCAAAAATATCAATTTAAAGAAAAGTAGTAATTGCAAGTATTACAATTGTATATTATAAGTAATACGAAAAGAAAGCAAAAATTTCATTCAAATAAATAATAATTGAAAGTTAATAAATTAAGAATCAAATTAACGAGTTCTCGATTCGTACGTGTTTACTTTTACTGTTGTTTTGTGAAATTTTAATTCTTTTGTATGGCAAATTGTTGAATGGCGGCCACTGTTGGCCCCAAAAGGCACACCGTGAACGGAATAAGAGCCAATCTCAATCCCAATCCCAATCATAGTCATAATCACAACAACAGCGGTCTTTTAAATAGTCATCAAAGCAGTTCAAACGCCAACGTCAACAACTGCTTTAGCAATACCTCCAATTCTCAACAATTTGGTCATAGAGCAGCAGTGCCCGTTGCTGCTGTTGCTCCTACGTCGCGTTCTCGTCCGCGTATTTCAATGAGCGTATCAATGTCACTCGTACAGGGAGGAGCTGCTGGCGGTGCCCCACAAGGTGCCATTTTAGCTGCTGCAGCACCATATTATCAACCGCCAGCTGTGCCACAGGATGTGCAGCCGGATCGTCCCATTGGCTATGGCGCCTTCGGAGTAGTATGGTAAGTGAGAAACCAAATCGATTTCTTTCTACTTTATTTTATTTTAAATAAAATGAAACAATGAAAGCCAGCTAAAAAGCTGTCCGTGACATCTGCTGCAAATAATATTCTAATTTGGGTTGCATTCGTTATTGTATTCATTCCAAATATGGCATTACAACAATACTCTCACGTTATCATCGCCGTAAAAGCGGAAGAAAATAAGCTACCACCAATTTTATCAGACACAGTAGTGTTAATGTTCAAATAACTACAACAATAGTAAAGGGCTAACCAAAGTTTGTTGTTTTGTGTACATAATGACGCTTTCCCAAAGTGAAACAATTAAGGCTGCCGTGCTTATTGATCAAGATGTATCATAATGCAAATAGAGCTATGCTCTTTACACCTTTATATACACCAGGTTCACATATTTATGGACGTTTATACACAATCACTTCGAAAATTCACAGTGCAGTGTGACCTTAGCGTTCAACGTCAACTGCTGAGTAGCTCATTTTGATTTGTACGAATCTCTAAAATTACATTTTATCTATGTACACACGTAACACGTACATATGCATGTATGTATGTACATACATATGTACGTAAATAGTATGTGTACCACCACCGGCACGGCATACATTGCAGTGGTTTGTGAAGTAAAGGTTCATTGACTTTTGCAGACGTGGCATACTCGCTTACAAATGGGGTAAAAATCGTCCCGACAATGTTCACTGCAACTTCAAGTATTACAAAGTGTAGTGCTCATAGTGCTACGTCTGTCTGTCTACATATTTATATACTTATGTTTGTATATAGTCAAATGTAGGAATGCTTTGTAAGTAGAACTGTGCTGCTACCCCTCAATTCAGCTGCCGCCTTTGTTGTTGTTGCTCTTGTAACTGCTGCTTTGACGTTTACAACACACACAGTACACGCCGCAGCCGCCCTTCTCCCATTACCTTCCTGCACCGAGGGTTGCTTACATTAAATATTCTTGCTAAATACCAAATAACTACTTGGCTGTTCCTCACATCGGAAATTGTTTGTAAAAATTTTATTTTTATGAATTTTAATCAACTGCAATACGGATTTGATTCGCCTAAAGTTGTTGCTACTGCTGCTGCTGTTACAAGCCGGCGAATATTTTCCCATTTAATGTTGGTGTAATTATGCTTTGCTTGTGCGCTTTGTTGTTCAACGAGAATACAAATTATGATGTCGTATTTTCGGTGTCGTTGGTTCTGCGGGCTAACGAAAAAACAGCTGTAAAAATATGTACATAAATGTATGTAAAAATGTTACTATATTTAAACATTATCATTTATATTTGTTTCTCTAATTACGATTAAGCGACGTTTTTAAAGTAGCGTGACAAACGAGTCCAAATTCACGTTTTGTGTATGCTTATGAGCGAGTTGAATTGGAGTATTAAAGCCTAACTCTGTAATATCTCTGTTTCTACGACAGTCAGCAGAACGGACCTGGGTTTTTATCCGATCGAGTGTAGACAATTCGGCAGAATCTTTTCAAATTACTTCGTTTCAAAAACGTCAACAACAACAAACTATGTAATATTTGTTTTGAAGCAATTTAAACGTCATTTCTGTTAGTTCCTAATAGCACGAAAATTACTACTTTGGCCGGAAAGGCATGCTGAGCTAATAAGGGTACCAAGCTGGCTGTTAGGCCGTCTCGAACAATATTATAAATAAATGTTATGAATGTGTAATTGAAGGGAATATTCCTTGTTTTATTATAAATAAGTGGGTTGAAACAGCTCTCACGTACCAACTCTGGGTTTTATCTTCTTTGTTATGAAATGCAACATCCAAGAAACGTGATCTTTAATGAGGTTGTGTCATATGGGTAATGATTTAGTTATGTTGCTTTGAGGGTGATTTTGAAAATTTTTATAATATATAAAATATTGTTAGGTATTTTCAAATCCACGGATTGTGTTTCTTTTATCAAGTTTGTTAAACAATGAAGCCGTTGTTGTATGTGTATTTAGAGGAGAATTTTAGCTTCTTATTAGTCAGAAATGGTTACATACTTATGTATGTGATTCTCGAATCTGTTAACAACGGATTTTACTTAGTTAGGACTTGTTGTTGTTGTTGTTGTGGTGGTGGTGTCATAAAACGTTTCCCATATATTCTTTGAGCATGCTGTCAATGTTTCATACTTTGTTCTGTTAAAAATCCAGGTTCACTCAGATTACCCAAAACCGAAATATGGAAATCCCGATAGAAAATGTTAGAAAACATCACTGAAGGCATTTGAAGAAATGCTGTCGCTAAAGCTCAAAACCCGAGTCCGTTTCGGTTATGTAAACCAGTCTGTCGTGATTTCCAAGCAAAATTAACTGATTTCAAGAAGAATCGTCTTTAATGCTTGATAATTGAACTTTCACCAATAACAATACCGTTCCCACAACAGTCAGTTTCTAAGTAACCAGTCGGATCCAAGTACTGTCCCATTCCTCGAAATTACTTCAAGAATGTTTTCTGCCGCTACAATAACAACATTCCCCAATTATTTTCTTAGAAATTCCGCCCAGTTGCAACCCTTGGATGGTAAAAATTCGTCCGTTTCGGTTTTTTAGAAACCATACATTCAAGGGAACGTCTCTTTAATGCCTAGTAGTAGTTGTTTAAGTCTACTGTTTGTCGAAAATATCACGATGCTACTTAAAATTGTGGTAACTCAGCTTTTTTGGAAAGAGAGCTTCTATTAATGGATATCACCCCATTAATATGGGATCTTTTGATAACCTTTCTTTGAAATAACCATCAATTTGATATCTTTCGATAACTTGCCAGAATTATTTCCCGTTATTATATTCAAAATAAAACAATAATCAAATAAAAAACAAAAATTCATTGAACTTACGTAAGAAAAATTCAAGAGTACTCCTGCCTATACCATTGATTCTCTTATCTTTTAAAGGGTTCGTCAGGAATGTAATTATAATTTAATCTTATAACTAATCTTAAAGTCCACAATTGCCATGTTATTTTAATTTTTTGTGTAAAATAAAATAAGTCCCCACAAAAACACTTCAGCTTCAAGCTGTCTACAGCGAATAAAATTCACAACTACATACACACGCACATACAGGCGCGTTTAAAAATACAAGTCATGCATAATTTTTCGTGTCTTTGTTGACTTGATCTTAACTTCCACACTTTTTTATGGTTAATTATGGGCCCACTTGTAAGCGCTCGATGCAAACGATAGCATTTAAGTTGTACAATAAATCCTTAAAGCATTTAAAAAACATTAATGCGCAGCTACCATAAAATTACAACGAAGCAACCCCAAGCCGAACCCAAACCCAACCTAACCTAACCTAAAAAAAACAATACCAGAAGTAGAAGTAGAAGTTGAAGTGAAAATCAAGAAACTCAAGTGTCAGCGCCGCAGCGTTTAGAGCAGAATATGCAGATAGGAAAAAAAAATAATAAAATAATTAAATGAAAAAAGTTATACATTTTTCCACCAAGTACTGTGTTTGTATGTATGCGTGCTGTTGCTGCGCGCTGCGACTCCTTTTTAAAGCCCAAATTCAAGAATATACATACTCATTGCCATTCAAGTGTAAAGCGGCATTTCCGGATGCAATCAGACGAAAACTGCTCGGAGTACTCAAATACCGTTCGCTAGCTGACTGCCTGATAGGCTGGTTGTGCGACTAGGAGGATGACGCACACATACACACATTTGCCCAGGCCCGTAAAACACGCTTAAAAAAGCAACAGCGGCAGTAGAAGTAGCGAAAGGGCAAAGACCAAAGAAATCATAAAAAAATAGAAAAATTAGTAAAAATGAAAAAAAGTCGACTAAAAGCCGCGCAGTAGCGCCGTATGGTGGAACTCCAAAGCCAAAGGAACGTTTGCAGCACGATTCAATTTAAGTTCTGCAGCTTCTTGAATACTGCAGTGTGGTTGGCTGAGTATGCGATGTCGCAGAGCGCGCCACAAGTAAAACCCTAAAGGCTGTCTTCGAAACAGAAACAAAAAAAGAACACTCACACATACACATTCAACACATTTGCTGCCCAAATCGACAAATGCGGTTCCCTAGCTGCTGCGACGGCGCCGTCGAATATAGACATTTGAACGCACAAAGCGCGCTTGTTGCAGTAAGCAATAAAGTAGCAGAGGTAAGAGCGGCAAGCAACTCGCTTCGGCCGTTCAATAAATGCAGCGAGCACAGCAGGGGAAGTCACTATGTCCCACAGCAAAGTCAATGCTGATCGCAAAAGGTATTTTGAAAAAAAAGAAGGCAACAAAAAATATGCCCAACGAAAAGCCGAAACCAACAGCAACAGGGGAAAACACTCAAACAACTGCTCGCGAATGCGCTCACAGCCTTTTCGAGGCGATAAACTGGTACCTTTTTTTGTTTATATTTTGCTGCGAACGGGGGGGAAAAGGCAACTAAGGAAATTATTAATAAATCCTGTGCGCGCAAGCGTTCACACGTTGCCACCGGAGAATTGGTTTGTAGACTGTTGGACGTATGTAGACCGAGGCTGACTGGCCGAAAAGTAGCTACACGGCGTTGAGTGCAGTTTCCAAATGTTGTATGAAGTTGTCTGGGCTGCCACAAAAAACATCGAACAGTAACATGATTTCAAAGATAGACGTAGAGCCTCAGTTTATATGAGATTCATTTGCTTTGTGTAGGTTATACTTATTTATGAGTATTCTTCGATTATCTGTCTGTTCTTTAAGGTCCTCTGTTGCGTCGCAATTTAGAAGCTTTCGAAGAAACTCGATATAAGTATCTAAGTTCGGTTAAGAGAGCACATCTGTGATCTCCCGATCCAACGAGGAACTACCAATGCAACTGTTATAAAGAAGTCTATTTAGAGTATTTGTTGTTGTATAGGGTTGGTGATATAAAATTTTAAATTTAAAGAGAGGTCATAAAAGATTGAGTGTAGCGTTTGCTGAATGGCACGTAGCGCCGTCCTGCTGGAACCAAATGTTGTCCAAGTCTTCCTCTTCAATTTGCTTGAAGAAAAATTCGGTTAACATTGCGCGATATCGCTCATCATTGATGGTGACGGTTCCTTCTTTATTTTCGAAGAAAAATGGGTCGATGATTCCACCAGCCCAAAATCCGCACCATACAGTGATTCGTGCTGGCTTCTCGACGATTACGTGCGGGGTTTCTGTGCCCCAAATGCGACAATTCTGCTTGTTAACGTAACCATCGAGGTGGAAACGAGCCTCGTCCGAAAGATGATTTTTCGGTAAAATTGACCATCCTCGGTCATACGATCTCCTGCCCAATCTGCGAACTGTAGAATAGTGAATAGCGACCCATTTCGTAAATTTTAGACTTTTTACTGAATATCTGTCACTTTCCGAATGGTATTTGACGTTTCCAATGTCGAAATATAGATAATTCAAATTTAAAACGTTAGATGGCCCAAAAAGTAATCTTAAGAACTGCATGCTTCTGTCGAGCCTTTCAGGTTGAAAGCTACTTTCTAACAGGTTAAAATCGTACTAATACCGTTCCGAACTAACCTCACGCCTACAGACCATTGCCTCCGTTTCCACGACGGTTGGGTCTACGTAATGGGAACGGATCCGGATTTTTTTTATCCGGTCAAGGACTGACCACTCGGCAGAATTCTACTTCTACAACAACAACAACAGACCATTGCACACACATAGTACATACAATTGGCAACATTAAGAACTGGTTCGATTTAAACGAGCCTTTCACTTTC
The DNA here is from genome assembly GCF_023373825.1 of Bactrocera dorsalis. Taxonomy (NCBI): domain Eukaryota; kingdom Metazoa; phylum Arthropoda; class Insecta; order Diptera; family Tephritidae; genus Bactrocera; species Bactrocera dorsalis. Next base: position 27,437,691 of record NC_064307.1, on the reverse strand, counting down.
CCAGGCTTTATCTTAGTCTTACGAGTTGCAAGTCTAAATTTTCCGATTTTAGGATAAACTTTGACAACTTCAGATGTCATTGGTTTCCGAGTCTAACCTCTATGGTCGCTGAGTCAAAAAACATGATTTTCTCTTCTGTTTATTACTATACCTCGAGACGTGATTTACTCATATTGACTATTGTTTCTCGCTTAAGAGGGTAGACAGTTAGCAGCAGACACAGTATATATCGAACCAAGTTTCTGCTGCCTTACCACTAAAAATCATATTGTTGCATCACCTCTGGAGAGCCATTACTACTGCTGCTGTGGCCAACAACAACTCAGCACAGTTAAGACATGTATGCAGACGATGGAGCAGGACCGTACAAACGGAGTTGCTTGAGCTGAGAGGCGAATGCTCGAAGCAGCGCACACGACAGCGCTGCGAATCGAGAGTACACACTTGCAGCAGTGTGAGGAGTTGAGCAGAGTTGCACATAGTAGAAGAAATTGTTTGTTGTTGTCGATTTAAAGTAAGGTAAAATGTAGTAAAATTTTGTTGACGAGCAGTGGAGGTAGCGCGCCGTTACTAAGGACAGACAAAGTGGCAGTCACAAACCAACGAAAAAGAACTGACAGAAAAAGGAAACGAAGACGAAGACGAAGACGAGAAACGAGAACTGTGCACTCTCGAGCTACCTGCAACTGGTTTTGCATTCTAACGGATGAACGGATGCTTAATGTGCACAGCCTGGCCTGGCAGCGTCAGCGCTACCTGCAGACACACACTGTGTGCGGGTCCGACGCGGGCTCTGGCACTAGCTCGTACACACACACTTGTGCCAACGGCTGAGTGCGGGAACACAGAGCCTGCATATGGACAGTACTGCCTGGGAGTACCTACACACACATATATGTATATACACTCCATAGCCCTCAGTCCTGCTTCCACTGACTGATGTTGGCAGGCCCGGCAAGTGCGTCCTCAGCAGCACTCAGTGCGAAACCTTCAGACAATTGAGTTAACACTTTTTCAATTTCCTTGTCATGCCCTCCTTCGCACAAATATTTATTTTTCAATGCTGCAAATAAATAAAAACATGCATAAGACAATAGTTGCCTGGCAGTAAAATCATTTTTCATGACTGCCGAGATCGATTTACTCCACGAATATTTGCTTTCATGGAGATATGAGGATATGTACACTTGTCTCTGTGTGTGTGTGTGCCTGTAAAGTGCAGCAGCGTTGCATGTGCGCGCGACTTTGGGGAATGGAATCTGCAAGTGCAACTGTGTCAACTTTGCTTTCGCAGCAACAAAAACAAGAAAATAAAAAAGAGAACAACAAATAGTACGTTTGCAAAATATTGAATTTGTGTTTGCTCGACTCCGATGTGCGAAGTGTTAAGTCAATTTGACAGCGAGGCGCGCGAAAAGTATGATGAGGCAGCGAAAGGGGCAGAGTGGCGATTTGCGGCGCACAGGAAGTTGAGTTTTTACAAAACAAACAAAAAAAAACACACAGAAATAGAAAAAACACAAATTGCCACAGTTCAGCTATGCGTCGTCGTCGTTTGCAAGTTTCATTTTAGTTTGCTCTAATCGCTTTAGGCGCATTCGCCGCCCAGCTAGCCAATTTAGTTGACCAGCCTGCGAATAACCAGGTGTATGCACGAAATGCGCATGGAATCGTCTCCATCCCAGTAATTGGCAACACAAGAGCTCGAGTTGACTTGTGAAACTGGTGTGTTGCTCGTGCAACTTCGTTCAAATATTCCAATAGCTTACACGGTTATAGTTTGCAACAACGCGCTAGTCGTACTTCCTTCTCGTTAATTCGTGCCGATTGGAGATTCCGAGTGTAGATAGGTCTTTCTCAACCTGATCTTGCCAAGTAGTTGTAGTCTTCCTCTCCATCTACTTCCCCCGGCGGGTACTGCGTCGAATACTCTAAGAACTGGAGTGTTTTTATCCATTCGTACGACATGACGTAGTCCGTTTAAACACCTGCTTATAAAAATTGACATACTCGACTTGTGTCCTGAATGCCAGTCACACGGCGTTGAGTGCAAACTCGACCACACCAGTCTCTATGGTTGTATACCGCTCCAAAAGCTCGTTTTTTGTATCTTCCGTTAGATGGTCTTGAAGAAAATTAATTTGCCCTCATCTCGAATCCTACCGACCAATTTTTTTTATTATTTAAAAATGAAATTGTTCAGGTTCCTTATAAAATTGTCTCAAAAACTATCATAAACAAGAAAGAAATGTTAACTTTGGCTGCATCGAAACTATAATACTCTTCACAGGTGCATTTTTTTATAGCAGAAAAGCGTTTAAAAAGATCATTATCCGGATTTTGATTGTTAAAGCTTGTTGTAGCAGAACTGTCTTCTAGGAGCATCAATAGTTTCTTTCTCAACTAAATACTACGACATTAAACAATACGCCGACCAGACTTCGGATGCAACAAACTTCAGACATGCATAGACCGCCATTCACAGTGGCCCAGTGGAGCCGCAAACACCTTCACCGACTCCGTCTTAGTGAATGGCGTACTTAGAGTCAAACCCCCACTCTTTGTAGACGAAGAGCTCGAGTTGGCGCGAGAATCGAGAGTCACCCTTGCACAGCTTTGTTCTGCATACTGTAGTAGGTTAAACTCCTCCGTCGAAACAGCACGTTTCCTGGGCCTACCGCTGGATGACCCCGATGGCAACTTATTTAATGCTTATCATCCTAATGAGGACTAGGTAACCATTGCAACAACAACAACAACACTGTAATAGTGGTCCGTTCTGCACTATTTCCTCGTATATTTATGATATCTCTTACATAATAATCTAAGCCAAATTTCTTGAAGATACCTTGTCAAATAAAAAATATTCTATACAAGCACTTGATTCCGATTGTTCAGTTTGTATGCCAGCTATATGCTATAGTGGTCCGATATCGGTGGTTCCAACAAATGGGCAGTGCCTTGGTGCGAAAAAGTCGTTTATAAAAATCAATATCTCAAAAACTGGGGGAATAATTCGCATATTTATAGCCGGACAGACTAGGGAAAGAAGGGTATGGCTAAATCAGCTCAGCTCTTCACGCTGATCAATTATATATATACTTTGTAGTGTCACCAACCGAGAGAGAATTCAATATATGTACATATGTATATTGTCAAAAACGAATAGAACTGTCACCGTTCTTATCATTCATGACATCACGAGCATTGTAGTTTCTGCCAAAAGCACTACAAAAAGTAAAAGTACGTTATTGTCGTAATCTGCGTTTCTGTCTCAAACTCTTTCTGTGTTCAATTTTAAATTTTTTTCCTTATTCCAACCGCATTCGCTTGCTGGGTAACGCAGCAGATTTTTTTTTTTCTCCAACCGGAGGTTCTTCTTCCAAAGCGCTGTGCAGAGTTTATTTTTTATATGAGCGCTGGCCCGTTTGGTGAGTTACCGATGTTACTAGCGGTACGCACGAGTATGCGAGTATGTATAGTACATGAGACGGCGGCGACTATGTTGCTTGCACAGCTGAGCCCGGACTCAGCCCAGAGCTGAGCTGGCGGAAAAAGTCGATTGAGCAGCGGCGTTAATCGCCATCACCGGTGTCATCATCCGCACTTTTCCACTTGGCGAATGCAGCCAGCATGTTAAAGATGTTTAGCGCTGGATGCAACAACAAAAACATCAGCAACAACAAGTGGAAAATAGCAAACAAGCCAACAAACTTAATTGCATGCACGTACACGCACTCACACACACATACTCAGATATCACATGTGCTTGCTGGTCCAAAAAAGATCAGCTCAACGAGCATATGGAAAAAATGCCTACAAATCCAATAGAGATACTCCTGAAATATACTCGTACATACATACATAGTAGTATGACTGCGGTCCAGCCGTTGGCTCGCCTGCACTCGCTCACTTCAATCGCTTGTTTATTTGTTAAATTTTTCGCTTCTCTTCGCGTTTCGGTTTGTTTTTGTCTGTTTTGCTTGCCTGCTTTGTTTGCCCCGGGTCTGGTCGGTCCGTCCACCTCAACGCAGCAGCACCAGCACCAGTTTGGCTTACTCGACTGGCTCTTTCAACTGCCAGCGACAACACAGCTGCCAACTGGTGGATGAACTTTGTCTGCGCCGAGGCGAGAGCTCAGCCGGCTCGTTTTAAAAACTTCTAACTGCCCAAGTCATGCGACGTCATCCGTACAACAATTGCGAAGGGAGTGAGTGAGCTGGCTGAGAGCATTAAAACAAATGGAAAAACGAGCAAATTGCGAAAAAAGTGTATGGCACGAAATGTTTGGGAAGAAAAAAGTAAAAATAATACGAACAGGATATCGGCGCAAGCAGGAAAGTTGTGTCGTTTACACTTTTTTTTGCTTTTGTTTTTGCTTTTTTCGAAGGTGGCCAAACGGATGGACCGAAAGCTATGCAGATATCGCCACATTTTCGTATGCACGAGTGTTTGTATGTATAAGTTTGTGTGTGTGTATGTGTGTGTATATGAGAAGGGGTCAGCACAAAGTGTCGGTGTCGGTGGCATACATACATACATGATTGTGTGCTTCGGCAATGGGTGTGGATTATCGAGTTAGAAGTACTAAACTAAACTAAACCGAACTCAGCTGAGCTAAGCTCCTTTGCACTGCTCTGATTCGTTTCGCCTTGCTTGGTTGCGGGCGCCGCGACTGTCGAATGCCGTTTTTCGCACACAATTCAAAGCCATAAAAGCATTGAGGGCTTAGCAGACACCCTCATTCCACTGACACAAACACATACGCTTGCATTTACATTTATGTATGGATGTGTGTGTCGAGCAGATATTGAGTTCGGACTGCAGGCAGCGCGATGCATTCGTTTCCCTGATTTTTGCCCTCAACGCGTTTGCTACTGTGTGTGAACGGATGTGGGCAGATTAGGTGCATGAAATATTTGATTGTCGTACTTTTTATTGTTGTTGTTGGCACTTTTGGCAATGTGAAATTGTGCGCCCATATCTGTTTGATATGCGATGCTTCCTTGACACCAAATGCTTATATGAGCGAATGTCTTTGAATAGCATCACCTGCAAATATGAGGACATACATACATACATATATACATACATACATATGCACATACATACATATGTATGTAAGTACGTGCCCATATGTTAGTATGCGCATTTATGTATAAGAGAAGCTCTTCTTAGTTAAGGTGCGAGTATTAAATACTTATTAGAAAATGAAATAATAGAAAAATATAAATAAAAAAATTAAAAAATGTAGACATAACAAATAAAAAAACGTACTTTAAATTAAATTTTTTATTTAAATTTGTTTTGTATAAAAGTAAATAAATATTAGAAAGAAAATAAAAATAAAAATAAAAAAAAAATTATAAAAAATAAATATAAATATAAAAATGCAAATATTAAAATAAAAAAAATGAATAAAAAAGAAAAGAAAATAAAAAAGTAATAATAAAACTAAATGCCTTTAAAAGAAATACAAACAGTTTCGTTCGTGAAATAGAAAATAGAATAAATTAAAAAAAAAAAAAATAAAACGAGATAATTTATGAACTCGTTTCTAATCGCTTTTGGAATAAATATTAATTTTCGTATGAAAAAAAAATAAATAAATTATAACAAACAAATTCATTCTATTCGCCTTTGAAATAAATGTTTATTTTCATATGATAGCAAAAATTTAATTAATTAAAAAATAAAAATAAAAAATTAAATATAAAAAAGTTAATCAATTAAAAAATAAAGTTATTATAGTAATTAAAAGATAAACTTTTATTTATATAGAAATGTTTTAGTATGAAAATTAAAATTAAAAATAAGTAAAAAAACAAAAATAAGAAATAAGCAATAAAAAAAATAAAAATAGGCGAAGAAATAATAAATATTTTGGTATTTGGTATGAAAAAAATAAAAAAAAAATAAGTAAACAAACAATTAATAAAAAAAGACAAAAAAATAATTTTATGTATATACTGATTTTAATAGTTTCTAAAATAAATATATTTCTTTATATTAGTTATAATATATTTAAATAAAAAATATAAAAAACTAAAGATAAAAATAAAAATAATAAAATAAAGTCGTTTTTTATTTTTTGGTATGAAAAAAAAATACAAATTAAGTAAATAAACAAAAAAATAAAAAAGGCGAAAAAATAATTAAATAGTTTTAATCGGCTTTAAAAATAAATATATGTATTTTTTCATATAAAATAAAAATTATAAAAAATTATTTAAATAAAAAAAATAAAAAATAATGTCGCTTCAAGTTTTTATACATTAAAACTCTGTTTTGGTATGAAAAAAAAAAATAAGTAAATATGTAAATATAGAAAAGATAATAATAATAAAAAGGACGAAAAATAATTAATAGGTAATAGGTTTATTTAATTATTTTTTGTCTATTCGGTTTTAAAATAAATTTATATTTCATAAAAAGAATAATATAAAAAAATTTAAATAATTAAAAAAATAAAATCGCTTTTAAAGTATATTTTTCATAGAAAATAAACAAAAATTAAAAATAAAAAAAATTAAAATAAAAAAAAAACACAAAGTCGCTTTAAAATAGAATTTTTATATAAAACAAAAAAACCTAAGTTGAACGTTGAAATACCAATATTCTATTTCCGTATTGAACGTTAAAATATGCGTAAAAATGAAATGAAAGCATTTCATTCCACCACTGCACTGCGTCTTATGAAAATCATCCAGTTGAACAAAATTGTCATCACTTTTCTAACTGTTGACCTTCAACTAGCGCTGAAGGCTTAATATAACCTTACAAAAACTATTTAATGAACTCAAATCACTAAAACTAGGTGGTCTGTAGACATTCCTTATCATTCTTTGATAATATATGAGATCATCAAAATTTTGTTCCAAACAATGTAATGCACGAAAATTTCCCAAAATCACACGGTTTTCACATAAACATGTAAGTTCGTACAGTAGAATAATTGTAAAAAAAATGAAAAAATTGAAAATTAAAAAAATAATAATACTTAATAAGTAATTAAAATAATAATAATGTGTAAAAAATATAAACGATACCATAAAAACTGCAAAATTTATTGTTTGATTGCTTTAAAAAATATACTTAACATTATTGAACGGAAAGAAGGTTCATTAAATTAAAATTATGTGTCTCGCCTTATTCTGTGTTCACCCTTTCCATGTAAGTTTAGTCCACAATCATTAATTACTAATTTAAATGACAGCCTCTGCGCCCAAAATTAACTGCAATTTGTCAAACAACTCAGTTGATTATTATTATTAATTATTGCTTCACTTTTCTCAATTATTTTTCGGTTATTCGAATTGCTGCCAGCTCAGCTTGAACATTAGTTTAGACAAGGGTAGATAATTTTTGAAAGAAAAAGTCATAGTAGAAAGATAAAATAACAAAAATAAAAGGAAAAATAATATACAGGCGAACTGTGGTTGTGAAGAGGAAGAGCAAGGGTTAGTTTTCAAGGGTTAAAAACGGTTTATATCGTTTTTCGACAAAACTATGAGTTTTATAGAAAAATGTTATTTTGCAATGCTGTAGGTAATAAAAAGATCTATAGCTTTTGTATATAGACTTTTTTCACATAACTTCAAAAATTATGTGAAAATTCAAAAAATCAAGTTTTTTATTATATTTTTATTTATTTTTTCTTTTTTAAAATTTTATGGAATATTATTATATCAAACGGATTATTATGTCAATGAAATGCGAAAAAAACCACTAAAAAAATTTAGAAACACTACTTCTAAGTAAGATTAACCGTCACAGCCTTTACACATCAACACAATCAACAAAAAATAACGCTTCTCGTACATACATACATATGCAAGTGTGTTTGTTGATTTATTTGCCACATTTGAAAAGATATAAAACTGTGGCAAATCGAAAAAGTCGTCGGGAGATGAAAAATGTATTTTCGCTGCAGCATGCAGCCTCGCTTAGCATGTGAATATTTTTGTGTGCATGTGTGTTTATGAATATTTGTTAAAGGATAAAGTACGTGTATGTGTGTTTACGCTGCAAGCGTGCAAAAGATGCTCTGCCCGATGACCACCGCGGGCTAGGACAAAGTAATCGGTAGGCGGTGCAGTGATGTTTTCGTTGTTGTTGCTGTTGTAAATGAACATGTGTATTTCAGCGTGGCTTTGTCACTTGACATATTGAGCAAGAAAGAGGCATGGCATTGCGTATGCCTTAAATGTTGCAGGCGGATTTTAGTGCGAATTATACAAAGTGTCTGTGTTGCAGGTATCATCGAGTGTGTGTGTGTGTATTTAAACATGTCTTTCTTTGTTTGTATGTATGTATAGAATTAGGAACTGCACTAGATTAAACTCAACGTTAATTATTCTTAAACCTTTGTAAATTTTAGTTTCCTTAATAGTGCCGCTTATCCTTGAGGATGCCCCCGTTTCTATTTCTTCTTAAATGAAAAATGGTCGTTTGTTGGTGACTTTGCACACTTCGAATACACAAGTTTTCCATATATAACTTGATTTTAATCGGTTAGTATCGATGTTTTAATCGGCCAGTTTGTATGACAGCTATATGCTATAGTAGTCCAATATGTACAATATTTTCGTAGATTGTACTCTTGCCGTAGAAAATAATCCATGTCAAGTTTCGTGAAGATATCTTCTCTATTAAAAAAGTTTCCCATACAAGGACATGATTTTAAGCGTACTGTTTATATGGCAGCTATATGCTATAATGATCGGATTTGAATAATTTCTTGGGATATTGTACTGTTGCTTTAAAAAATAATCCGTGTCGAATTTCGTTAAGATATCTTGCCAAATAAAAGAGTTCCTTACAAGAATACGATTTTAGTGCTCCGATATCGGCGACTCCGACAAATGAATAGCTTCTTGCTTGATCAATGTACAGATGCAAAATTTCAGATCGATATCTCAAAAACAGACAGACGGATTGACGTACAGCCATGGCTAATATTGAATCGAGAGCAGCCGCGGAGAAGGGAACTCCAACACTAAACGGACCAAATAAACGCAAATTCAAACAAATAAATCATAAGGAAGGGTTGTGCGGAGCGGGATCAGAGGAGGGGTCTGAAAATAAGCATATATGATATTAAATCTCACAATTCTTAAGGTCCGTAAGGTACATTCACATTCATTTCTGCCTACCAGCATATCCGTCGGCATTTGCATGCACTTTTGACCAATACTTCGTGGAAGTGTATCTTTCCTTGTGCCCAAATATCGTATGTAATCATATTTCTGTCATGTGTCGTTATGTAAACTTTTCTGTAAGTACGTACACTTTAGTGCGTTTAAGCATGTCTGTCATATGCTGTTATATGATCCGAGTAATCGATGATGCGTTTCGCACTAAACGATAATGGCTCAGCAACAATTCCGTCTTTGTGTGTGTCTGCCCCTCTCACCGAACGTTTGTTTGCCGAATTTGAAGCAGTTTTTTCGTATTGGCCGAGGCATACAGTGCGAGAATTTTCTGGTTCGAATTTATATACGTGTAAAGCGCTTATTTTTGCAAGTAAATTAAGGAGGAAAACTTCGCCGAAACGACTGAACTAATCGGCTTGAACATTTCACACTACCATCTAGTTATATTGGTTAGGTAATGCTCGAAGAAATAAGATTTTCGGTAAGCTCCATTCAATTCGGAATCGAATTTCTGTGGTCGAAATGTTCAGAATGTCCTGGACGGTCAGCAACATCAACTAATAATCAATACGTCAATAAATTAAAGGAATTGGTGCTTGAAAATCGACGATTAACAGCCAGTGATCTTACTAGCATCGTTGGAATATCGAAAGGGGCAGTGAAAACCATTTTGAAAGATTATTGGGCGCTAAGAAAAGTGGTTCCAAATTACTCAATTTTTTCCAAAAAAGCGTCGTGTTAACGTAAAACAATGCTTTGTGCCTACCAGGATGTCATGAAACATATTATTACTGTTGCTGAGTCTTAGATGCATACGACCCGGAAACAGACGATCATCGTGGTAAAGATAAAAGATGCTTGCTTCCCCCAATTTGAAATTTAAATACTACCTCACCACACACAGTACCTTCAATATTCTATTTTTTTGCGGATAATAATTTCTTTTAAGTATTTATCTCGATTCCTCGAACAGCTTATACATTTTTTTTTGCGTGCATAGTCCTTTGTATCGCTCTAAAATGCAGCACAAAGCGCTCAAAATGAAATGAAAGAGAAGAATTTCCTTTCTGAAATCAATATGCCACCATAATTGGACACATATTGTTTGAGTCTTGGACATTGTTTCGCATTTTTTTCCTGCAGTTTGTGAGATTTTCTCAACCAAAGAGGCAAGGAAATGAGTGCAGGTACAAAGGACCAAAAAACATGTGATCCTGCAAAAACAACAACACACTGTACCAGTAAGATTATAAGAAGTATAAAGTGTTGCTTGTATCGAAAAAATATACATGTGTGTGTGTGTGTGTGGCATTGTTGGTGTTGCTGAGCTAAAGAGTGCTCACACACACACACATACATGCTTGTAGCGTGTTTGCTAGCTGCCAGGACATGTTGCAGGGCAATGCAGTTATTTCAGCCGCAGATACTTGTCGCAATTGCCACACATGACACTTACATACTGGCAATACAACGATGTAATTGTTCGTATGCAAGTATATATGTGTGTGTGTTTGCATTTCATATTGTAAAACTACACGTCAGAGCACTTGATGACTCTCCAGTCCACACACACATACATATTGTATATATATATATGTAAATATATGCATACTTAGCGGCACATAAACACATATGAACAGTTAGTAATTGTATTACTGCAGCCATGTGGCAAGTGTAGGTAATTGAATGAGGCCGGGTCGTGCCTAAAGGCTGGCAAGCGCAATCGGCAGGAAGCTCGTTGCCAATTCATACTCATTGCAGGGCAACTACAACAAAATATAACAACAACAAAAAATGAAGTAAAGGCAAGGCACAAATCAGCAACGAAAAAGTGCCAAGTTGGGGCAAGTAAAGTATGCAAATTCTTATGGCAACCTGCGCTTTAGTTGCCTGCTGCTGCTCACATAGACGCAAACACATACACACACAGCAATGCATGGGCACATCGCGCACTGGGCTATGAGCGGATGTCATTATTGGGGCAACTAACGAAAAATGAGATTTCCAGTTGTGCCACTTTACAGCTGACTTGGCGCTTGCAACAGCAATAATGTCATATTAGCAAAGTATGCATAAGTAAAATATACACACATACATACATACAAAGCGCATTCGCTTACACATGCTGCATAGCAGGAGCCCATATAAGCATTTAAGTATTCCTGCACGTGTAGCCAATTTGGTTTTAATCACGTATGTGCATGTGTGAGTGTGTACGTGTGTGTGCTGGTAATGCTGTTGCTGGCTTCTTTTACTTTGCCCTGAGAAAACAGAAAATTAGTTCAAATTTGTGCGAGCATATTGTGCGTTTTTCTCAAACGAATATTCGTCCTGTTTGTTGTACCTGCAGTGACCCTTGCCACATTTGCTAAATGCCACATTTGTTCCATTTTCTACCTTGATCTCTGCATGGACCAATATTTGCAGCTGCAGCAAATTCCTCTTAAAAGGTTACCTTTTTGTTGCTTCTCATACAAATGTGAGAGAATAGGTGTCTTTGAAATATAAGCAGAGCACACTATAGCAATCGATGTATACAGGTAAAGGAAATTTCGATTTTTGGACAAAAAAAGGTCCGCCGTTATTAGGTATATGGGGGCTAAGCGAAGTACTGGTTCGAGTCAACCCATTTATTGACACGCCGGCATACTACTATCCGGAAAGAATTCTCTCCAAATTTCGATTACATAACTCACACATTAACCGATATTTTCGGTAAAAATCAACTATAGCTGCTGGGTCCACATATTCAGTACCTAGGAGCTTGAGTAGTTTCGCTACGATTTGGACAATTTTTGGTCAACGGGTGGCATACTTCGAAGGCACTATTCGTGCAAAGTTTTATCTCGATATATTAATTGCTTCTTGATTTGTTTACTGGAAAGTGAAAGAATCAAAAGGAATTTATAATTTTTTTATATGGGAAGTAGGCGTGATTGTGGGCTTTTTTCGCCCATTTTCTCACAGGAATGTTAAAGTAATGTCATGTACCGAATTTGGTTGAAGTCTGTCGAGCAGGTCCCGAGATATGTGATTTCACCTAAAAGAGGGCGGTGCCATACCAAATTTTGACCCGTAAAAGTCGTTTAATACCATCTCGGGCGTAAAATATTAATTTCTCTCTAGCATTTAATTATTGATTTATCGCGCTTTTAGTAATTTTTACCAAAACCGTTATGTGAGGAGTGAGCGAAAATTAATGAAATCGGTTAACTGGTATATAGCAAAGTTTCACGTAAAAGTAGTGTTACGCTGAAGGTTCCCTCGAAGCACCTACCATCTTTATCTGCGTATTTTACGTTTAGTAGCTATTTTTATTCCCTGAATAGAGAACAGCTTGCTACGTAGTTAATAGCATCCAGAAAGAAACTATCGGAGATAGCATCCAGTGTATTTAAAGTGTGTACCTGCTAACGACAGTCTTACCCCACGGCGCTCAAGAGTACATCGGATCAAATCAATGCATTGATCAGCGCCCTGAAAATGCCAGTCATTTTCACTACCAATTGACAGTGTGGAATGGACATAGTACTCTTCTTGGTAGGGTTCGAGGTCCATCTGAAACCTCTACCGTACTTTGGGTCCGGAACCCGGTTGAAATGAGACTCTACATTCAACTGACAAAGTGTCAATTCTTCCAGCATTCGGGTTTTAACCACAACCACCACGACACTCGCTGAGGAGTCAGTCCGCATGAGAAGGTTGGAGCGCACTCCAAGAGTTGCTGCTTCCCGTGTCACCGGCGACCTCGTAGCCGAAACTACTACCAGTTGATATTCCACACTTATCTGTATTGGTTACTTTCGGAGACAAAGTACGTACTTAAATTATCACCGTGACGAGATATCGATTTGAAATTTTGAAAATGCCATTTCCTGCCCAAGTTGCTTGTCGGAACCGCCGATATCGGAAAACCTCTTTTAGTGACATAATACCCAGAAAATCCGTAATAAAACTACTAACTGAACAAATTTTGAATTCTTAAGTTGTTTATAAAGATTTTTTAACTTTAATAAATGTTTTCTATTCCAAGAAAAATCGGCAATGTGTTTGCAAAACGTGGCTGGGAGCAAAGCGCAATTGAGGTTTTGCTGTCAAACGCTTGCCACAATGTTCTACTTTCCACGGCAGCAGCGCCAACATTTGATCAAAACAACAAAAACAACACTAAAATGTAAGAAACAACAACAACCTGTATTTGTAACAAATTGCAATGCATACGAGTCCACAACAACAAACAGCAAAGTAATATCAGTGAAATAATAAAAAAAAGCCGCAAACAACAAAGTCGACCAAAGCGAAGCGAAAAAAAAACAAAGGAAAGCAATAAAAGCGAAGAAAAACGTTTTGCTTTACAAGCGTCTATGCGATTTTTCTTCTCTACTCTTTTATTTTTATTTATTTTTCCTTACATATTCATTTTCCAATCACCTTTCTTGCTGTTGCTGCCGTTGTTGTTGTTGCATCTGGCACATGCTTGTTGGCAGCATATCAAGTTGAAGCTAAACAATTATGTGTATTAAATGTTATTACTGCCGCTGCCGGCAGCAGCATCATCGGCCAAGTGCGGCGTTGTCGCTTCTCTAGTGACGAGTTGAAGCGACCGACAAGCCGAACCAGATAGCGTCAGCTACGAGTGATGACGAATGACGAATGCGACTACTTAGTGACAGTTGAGCGTCGCCCATTGAATTTTGCTGATGTATTGCCGCGTGCTGTTGTTGCTGCTGTTGCAATAATAGTTGTTATCAAACGTTGGCATTGTCTGCCGCATTGCAAAATGAATATTATTATAAAATGCTTGTACTCGAGCGGCGAGGCGTGGCGTGGCTTGCACTTATGAAATACTTGTTTGTAGGTATGTGCGTTTGTGTAAAATGCAGATGCGCTCGCAGTCAATGCAATTATTTTAGCTAATACTTATTACGTGCCATTTACTTCGGTTAGTGGGAATTGTTATATGCGTATTTACATACATACAATATGTATGTATGTATATGTTAATTTGTATATAATACAGTATATGGACAAACCAATAGTAACAACAGTTTGGATTTTGTAAAGACCAAGTATATAAATTAAAAAAGTTATACAAATAAAATTTGACAAAAATAGTGCCCTTAAGGCATTTTATCTGATGAGTCGGCATTACGAGATTTCGAGAGAATGGTTCTGCGGCTACTCAAAAATAAAATTCGATTATTTCACAATTTTTTTTTTGTTTAATTTTGTTTTTTTTTGTTGCCTAATGTGATAGAGAGATATTTAAGAAATATGAACGCAATATTACAAGTTAATCGACTAAGACCTGAGATATTGCAGCAACTGCATCGAAAAATGTAGTTTCGAGAAAAATGCGCTATAACTTCGAAAATAATTTAAATTTTGAAAAATCCATTTAGATAGTTATTTCTATTTGAATATTTAAACTATGGAATTATGAAAAAAAAATAGATTATTGCAAACTTCTGGTAGACATCCTTAAAGCACTTAATAATTACCATCACGTCCAAAGATATGCAGCACTTATTTGCAGATATGTATATCCCCATATACATATGCACAGTTTATTTGAAAAATTCAGGTCTGCTTGCGTTTTCCTAGTCAAGTTTCACAACACGTGCTTTTGTATGCCCTGCCCTCTCTTCCTAACTCCGCGCTGTGTAAAATACTATTGAGGCAATGAAACACATTTATGAAATTGCTATTGTTCGACAGTTTACTGTTGAGCTCGACGCTAATGATGCTGTTACTTATATATGTATGTATGTAAACACGATTGTTGCTAATGCTGTTGTAAGTGTTGCCCTTGTATGTAATACTGTTATTGCATCAAATTTTATATTGATGTACATAAGTCTACTAGCTAAAGCTGCGTTGATTTAGCCAGGTCTGCATGCCCGTCTATCTGTATATCTAGTCTTGACATACAACTAACCCCAGAAAGTCAAGACCTTATAAAGGAAACTTTTTTATTTGACGAGGTATCTTCACGAAATTTGGAATAGATTATTTTCCAAAGCAACTCTGCAATCACCGAACATTTTCTTTACGTCGGTTTACTATATCTTATAGCCGTCTTACAAACTGATCGTACAAAATCAAGTCCTTACTTGGAAAATTTTTTTATATGACCAGTTATGTTCACTAAATTTGGCATAGATTATTATCCATAGATTTCAGATATATCTCCGAAGAAACTGTGCTGATCGGACAACTATAGCATATAGCTGTCATACAACTGACCAATCCAACTTAAGTCGTTGTATGGAAAGCTTTGAATTCTGGACGCTCTGCAAACCTCGCAGATAGAGATCGGTTAAAAACCAAGGAAAAGGACACGCAGATCCATTTCTAAGTGCCCAGAAAATCACCAATTCAGCCAAAAAACAGTAAATCCTGAAACTGTGCGAAAAGCTATCATTAATGCTGGGTTTAGGTCTCGCACGCCTCGTCGAAAACCACTCGTAAACATACGACATTGCCTTCGCTCAGAAGAACCGTAATGCATTTCCTGTGTTTTGCCGGAATATTATATCCTCTGATGAAACTAAAAACAACATTTTTGGAGCTGACGACAAAATTAAAGTATGGAGAAAACCGGTAGAAGCATACAACCCCAAAAATACTTAAAACAGTAAAGCGCGGTGATGTTGGAGTGATAGTATGGCTGCTGCTGGTGTTGCCACCTTGAAATAATCGAAGAAATCATGAACCGCCGTGCATACATAGACGTTTAGAAGCGAAATCTGAAGCCAATCGTAGTAAAACTGGACGTGTTTGAAGCATTAGACCCCACGGCTCATGTTACACGGATGTATTTGGCGTACAATGTTCTGAATTTGCTGGAGACACCACCACAGAGTGTTAATCTTAATTCAATTGAGCATATTTGGAATGTGCTCGCGAAACGCATCAGGACTCATCATATAAGTTCAAAAGCTCGCCGCAAAGAAGTTCTTCAAGAGGAATAGATAAAAATTTGATGTTTTGGACCTAAGAAAAATTAAAGCACAATTGATAAAAAAATTACTAAATTTTTTCGAAAAAAGTGTCGCGTTAAGGTCTCTGAAACAATGCTTTTCGACTACCAAGATGTCATGAAACGTATTATTACTGGCGATGAGTCTTGGATCTATACTTACGACCCGGAAGTAGATGATCAATCGATCGAATATTGTGCAAAGGTGAACCGAAGACAGAAAAATCGTCAAAGCAGGTCAAAAATCAAGATTACGTTTGAGCGTTTTCTTCCATTATCGAGTAGAGGATGCTATTTGAGTTTTATGCGACGTTTACGTGAAGCTATTCGTAAGAAGGCGCCGGGATTATGTGCCGACAACTCTTGGTTTTGTGCCAAAAGGGATTACTTTGAGGTGGACGACATAGATTTTGAAGAATTAATTAAGAATTATAAAATTATGAACAAAGTCTTACTATTTTTTGCTCATAGTGTTATAAAGAAATGTTTCAGAATCAAATGTTCATTAAATGTTGCCTTCGGTTATTTGCGAATTTAAGTTTTTTTTTGTTCAACCAAAAATGAAATATTCGACCAATTTGCGCCTTTAAATCGAAGTGTGTCAATCGTTTCGTGGAATTCAATTGCGGTATTTCCTGCACTGTCGTTTACCTGCGCCTGCTGCCATCAATTACCGACACTGGCGTTGGTGGCGGCGATCAAGTGGTATGTGCGAGGAGGTGTGTGTGCAAAAATATATGAGGCTTCATAAGCGTACTTCCAAGGTGCTTAATAAATTTCGCGCACAAGCCACAAAACTGCAAAGTAGTCACATTTTTTCCTTCTCATTTTTCATACATAATCTTTCATTTACGAGCACTTACGAACTAACAAAAGGTAAAGCAAAGAATGCCGTGTCCATGCCGTGCGACGTGCGGCTAATGCGGCTTTTGTGTCTTGCGGTTTTTTGCTTTTGTGGTGTCTCCTCGTTCTTCTTCTTGCCTTTGTAACACTGCGCGCCCAAAATGCGGGCTGCCAAGTACCCAAACGTTTCGTCGCGCCAGAGGCAAAAGTTCAATTAAAAATGCAGCGCAGCGCTGATCGAGACTCGCCAAACTGACCGACGACCAAGCAGCCAGCAGCGTCTACAGCCCCTGATGTGACGCTGATGCAGTGCTGGTACGACGCAAAGCGCTTGCGTGCGGATAAATGCAACACTGTAAGCATCTATTGAATTTGCAAGAAAGCTTATGCGCCTGCGTTCATGTCGCACGTTGGCTGCCTGAGCAGCCAGTTCGCCTCGTACTCGTAAAGTGTTCGTGCAGCGGTCGGCGTGCAGCAGAGAGAGAGCCTAACTTTTGGCTGTCCAGCCTCATTGCGTGGCGTGTCAAAACGTAACTTCGACTTGGGATAGGTTGGAGCGCACAACGCGTGCAGGCAAACTCCCGCTAGGCAAAACTGTGAAAAACGAAAAAAAATGCGAATGAACGTGCGCTGGCTGCACTGCGGATGAGTTGTTGCTTGGCTGCATGGAATTCACAGCATAAAACCCATAACAATGCCAAGGCATTGAGTAACAGTTGTACGCCAAAGTACAATGTACCTTGGTCCACAAGAAAGCCAGCCAGCAAGCAACAACAATGGCTGTAACGAAATGCAAAACAAAGGACACGACAAAGTGCAAACGGGTGGAAAGAACCAGAATCAAGCAACCAATGTGTTGCGCCTTGCGGTTATCGCTTGTTGTTGTTGTTGCCGTTGAGCGGTTTTGTGCTGGTTGCGTGGTACGCAGCAGCTCTAGAGTGCAATGAACGTCGTGTCCAGCGTTCACAACGCCAACCACTTGCCTGCGCGTCGCTCCCCGCCTGCTTGCCCAGTTGCGTTCTTTCATATTTTTTATTGTCTTTTTCTCTCCACAATTTTTGATGGCCTTTTGGAGTGTGTTAAATTGTGTATGCGCGCCGGCAGCAATGCCCCAGCTCATTTGGGTTGTGTAGCTGCTCACTCTTCACTACTCCTCGGTTTGCGACGCTCACAATTCACAGCTGTCCTATGCGCATGCGCATTGTTCGTAAAACTTTTCGTTAATAAATTGCTAAGTCTCAGGCGCTGCGCCGCTGCATGGCTCCACTATGCGTTGGCCTTTGCGGCCTCTAGTCAACCAGCACTCACACAGCCGCACACACAGCAGCTATGTGCTTAACATATGCGTAGTCGTCTTGTGCTTCGTTGATTCGTCGGCATCCGCGCCGTCTTTCATTATCTGTGACCATCTGCCGTTTTTTGCCATCATAATTTTATTGCTTAACCTCCACTTGCTGCTGTCGTCTGACTGGCACTGCGGTCTTCGGACCTCTGTGCCCCCATTTGGTGCCACTACTTACATTCATACACACACATGCATATGTACGAGTATGTGTTTGTTGTACTCAGTGCCGAAATGCAGGTACTTCTCATACCGCTCAGCTCGGCGTGCGCTCCTGTCAGTAGTTGTTCAATAAAATTACTGCTAACTATAAGCATTTCTTCATTGGTCATAATTGCCATTTGTCTTCGGCTACCGTTCTTCAATTCTTATTTTAGTTTAGATTATTTTCTTTGCTCACATTTGTACTTTGCATTCCGCATTAGCTCCAGTCACCGAACTCTCCAAACTGTCTTTCAACGAAAATGTTCAACAAAACAACAAAAACAAATATATTATCGAGGTTTTAACCTGCGGGGTATGCTATATGCCTCGCAATATGCCTCGTATGTGAAAAAATTGCGACAAAAAACGCCAGGTGCATTCAACTTGTTGGTCCTTTGTGTTCGCCAGCCTGCGTTTGGTGTTACTTTTCTCCTTCTCATCCCGAACTTGACAATTTATTATACAATATTTGCCAAAATTCACTAGTAGCTTCATTGTCGACGTTGATAGCCGTCGTAAAAAGGTCTCAATATTGCCAGGAAAATGTGTATGTGTATGTGTATAAAAACAAACGGCACATCTGCCCTTGTCTCCACCATTTTATTTTTCGTATTTTCGAGCACTTAGCTCATTTTATGATCTACCAGTCACTTTAGTGCCTTGTTAAGGTCTGTATCTGATTTCATACTTGTGTGCAGATCCTTTTTGATCTGTTCATTGTTGTTAGTAGTGGGTTGACCCTGTAGGAAATGTATGGTTTTTGTTGTTTAAAAAGTAACAGAATTTGATTTGAGCGTGAGTGAAATATTGCAGCAGGAAACCAATTAGGCTTTAACTAGTGTACATAGGCACTTTTTCAGGCCACTCGTTACGCTAATTTCGCATTTTATATACATACATACTTATAAAGGGATTTGGTGTTATTGAGACTGAAGTTAGTGCTAGTCCCTCTCGCAGAGACTATATTGGACCCAAATCAGTCGTTCCTTCCAGTCAGATGCCGGTCATTTCGGGTTAGCCCCTCTAGCAGAAACTCTATTGGGCCCAAACCAGTCGGTAGAGACCCTCCACGGTTCGACATCGGTAACTTTGTGCTAGCCCCTCTATCAGAAACTCTATTGGATCCAAATCTGTCGTTTGAGACCCTTCACGGTTCAATATCGGTCACTTCGCTTAACAATTTGTTTGCAGTTCGTTAAGGAATTTCCGATTTATTAGGATTTTACGAATTTCTGACGTATCACTGTTAAGAAATGTCAACTATCATACTTCAAAAGTCGGTATTTAGTTAATTTCGTATTCGGATAAGTCTTTTGAAATTAAATAATATTCTTCTTCTAGTTCCACTTCCTGTTAAAAAAAAAAAACAAAGTATAGATCTATAAACTGTCAAATGGATTGGTATCACAAAACTTTTCTCTACTTTACTCCAGAGTCTAGTCTAGTACCAAATCATATTCTTTAACATTTCGTGGTAGATCGTAGAAAGTCCCATAAAAACACACCGAAAGCGGCTAACTTAAGAATGTTTCACCCGGTCTCTTCAAATAATGACGATGTCGGCTAACTTAAGAAGGTCTAACGTGATCTCTTCAAATAAAGTTTTCATTACTGACCGATGATTATTTGCTTTTTGGGGAGATATAGGAAAGGAAGAGGTATAAATTGGAAGAACTGTTTCTTCATAGCATAATATAACACAGAATAGGCGCTTCGGTGCTACATATCCATATTGTTTTTCTTCCCTACTGGGTCTCCTATACTCTCTCTCAATCAAAGCACTTGTATCTACCTATTATCCCCGCCAACTATTGTCTACTTCAGTTCTTATTTTGCTGCTTTTTATGCCATTGCTGCCACTTCATCGCCCTCCACGACCATTAGGGGTATATGTAGGTATTTTATGTACGTAGCAAAGCCTGCTGTTTTCTCACTCGTAATTTGATAATTTCCTTTGTTGGTGCCTCTTTTATCTCTCGCTCTAAGGGCTTACTTACCGTCGTCGTCGCCTTGTGCAGCGTCTTCATCGCCATGATCATCATGTTCGACATTATTTTACTTTGTAAATTGGTTGCACCTTTTCGTTATGCCTCTCGGTGGTGTTGTGTTGTAAATAAATATTCTGCACCTGCACTTCGGTTTTTTTCCATTTACCATATACACTTACCTGCAACTGTTTATTCACTGCCACTGGTGGCATAGTGGCAGGGTCTCAGTGGATCGTGTTGTTTTTCGTAGAAATTATGCTGCATTGATCACTGATTTTCAATTAAGCATTTGAGTGTGTGCAATTGGCAGTGATCGCCGATAAGTTTGAAGTAATTGGTAGGCGACGCACATATTTATCATAATTTGATGGAGTGGAGTATGCGGGCTACTTTACGAATTCAATTTAAGTATTTAACATATTGAGTTTATATCTCGTACATACATACATTTTGTATGTAAGAATATGAATTCAGCATAGCAAGTTTCAAGAATATCTCATGAGTGAGAGTATTTTAAGTTTTAAGAAGGAGTACAGAAAATCTTAGCTTTTGATTGATCATTCGATTTTGTTTTCTCCGTTTGGCAGTCTATCCTTCTCCATTCTCTCATTACTTTTTAATAAGAATTTGGGTTAAAAATTGGTAAAAATTGAATATACTGACACATGGAAATATAGAATAAGCCGTATCTACGATAACTCATTCCTATTTTCCTAACCCCAAATTTTGTTCTGTCGTCCTTGCACGGTTTAAACCAATTCAGCTATAAACACTGTTCGCAAACGCGTTTGAGTCCCCTTAGAAAGCATTAAATTATGTAAAAGCGAATGAATATATCGATTAAAAGAAAAAAGAAGATCAAAAGCCAGACTTATTAGAGATTATCTCCACATGATAGCCTATCGTCATACCACTGGTCATCCTGTTAAGGCTTTATATCTTTTCAGTTCTGTGAAAAGCGGTTAAAACTGGCGCAAATGTGTACCAGCAGGACGTTTAAAAAAGCTTGGTAAAGCAGTTAAGCAAAACTCTCTTCGACGGAGAGTATTGGATCTTCGATCAACATTCTGCTCCAGCACACAAGACAAAAACCAGCCTGCAGTGGTTCAAAAGCAACATTCCAGCTTTGAATCCATTGAACTACAGTTTGTGGTCCAAATTGGGGTACATGGACAGTCGAATATCCAAATGAAACTTGGTCCGTCTTAAACAAATTTTGCTACCGTTTGATACATAGATTTAAGCTTCGAGTATTTGACCTTATCTCGAGAATATTTGACAGTTTTCTAGCTTAGTTCAGTATTCTAAGAACTTATGAAGATTTTTGGTTTGTGACGTGAACCCTCGGTAAATCCAAAGGCTTTTCAGCCCATGTAACTCTAGGTAATGGTTTATGATTTATGATATGATTTCCTTAAAAAAACTTGCTAAGGAAATTAAAATTTTTTTATTTAATATGAAGTACAGTCTATACAAAAATGTTCTAAATATAAAATCCATCAAGTGGGCTCCACGACATTCTTTTGCAGGAACGAATTCTTTGAACTCAGTTTTTGAGTACTAAATCAAGTCTTTTGTCTTGTATAGCACGTCCAATATTAACTTCTAAAGCTTGAAGAAAGTTTGGTTTATTGCTAAAGACTAATGACTTCAAATAACCCCACAAGAGGTAGTCTAATGGTGTTAAATCACAACTTCTTGGAGGTGATTCGACGTCACAACTTCTTGAAATAATCGCATCTGCAAACTTTTATCACAATAATTGAGTTGTAGCGCGCGTTGTGTGTCACTTTTCCTCGTTTTTTTGGAACCAGATGTTGTCCTAACCAACTGCGGCCATAAAAAGTTGGTTATCATCGAGCTATACCGCTCTCCATTGACAGAAATCAGTGTCACCAGCTTTCCTTCGGAAGAAATACGGAACGATGATTCCACCAGACCGAAAACCACAACAAACTGTCAATTAAGGTGAATGTAATGGTTTTTCATGAATAATTTGTGGATTTTCCAGAAACGACAGTTTTGCTTATTTACGGCACCACTCAGATGAAAGTGAGCCTAATCCGAGCAGATGATTTTCTTATAAAAATCGTTATCGTTTTCCAATTGTTCCAAGGCAAATTCAGGATTTTTACGGTGGTCCAATGCTTCAGTCCTTGGGTTAGAAGAATTTTATACAAATGCAAGCCGGAATCATTTCTCAAAGTACGCCAGGTTGTGGTTTGAGACAGTCTCAATTCTTGAGAACGTATTTTCATTACTTCGAGCAGTTGGATGAAACGACACTTAGAAATCGTTAGAAATCGTATCATCCTTATTGGGAAACCGTATATAAATAGGTATGTGGGCTCATATACATACACTGTGTGTGTGTAAAAAAAAGCATTTGTATGCAGGTTACTTGAATGGAAGACATTTTTCCAAGTAAGAGCAAATTTCCATTTAAAAAGATAAGCAAAAGGAATGATCTAACCAATTAAATTAATCGACATGCTTTGGGTCGTTTGCTGTCAATTTCTGGAAAACAATGATTTGAATTAATTACATTTGTTTTTGGGTGCAGATAAGTACGTAGGCATATTGTAGGAAATGTTTTGATATAAATACAGGATAAAGGTCAAGCGACGAAGAGAAGATAGAAGATTACAACGCCCTCAATTAGTTTCTCGAATGTGAGGCAATGAATGTGCCACACACACATCGTCACACAACATGTGACCAGTGCAAGTGTACTCAATTAAGAGCCATACATAAATACATACATGCAGCGAACAGGCAAAGAAATCATAACAAATCGGCAGCAAAGAACAAGGAAGCGTGTGACTAATAAAAAAACACAAACGAACCAAACGCTCAGCTAACAAAGCTAATAACGAAGAAAGTCGAACAAAGCGATTTTTGTGAAGGAAATTGAGAAAATAGCTTGAATGGTTGAGTAGCTGAATAGCCTTACTACACACACACACACACACATACACGTGAAGAGATGACGACGAGTTACCTTCACGGGAACTGTGTCGGAAAATTCATCAACAGCAAACAAAGAAATCAATAATTGCCAATGAGGCGGGCGCGCGGTGTGGAGCTATGTAGCGGGTATGTAACGGGTAGCGGCGAAAAAGGAAACACGCCTGTCAGGTATACCTCGCTGACATTCAACTGCACACAAAGCGCTCAGTTGGCATTTATTCGCATGCGGCTAACTTACTTAGTGCACAATGTAGCCATGTGTATTTGTGTGTGTGTGTCTGGCTTTGTATACGTATGTATATGTATGCGCCGAATGGCCATCAATGGAGATGTCAGTTGCAGGGCAATTCAGCGAAACAGGACAATGAAGCATTTACTACACACTCACATACATACATATATATTTACATATATGCATGTGTATGTGTGTGCGTATATGTATACATTGACATGCATGCAGGTGTGTATGGCTTTGCAAAGTGAATGACAATGGCAAACGTTGCCCGTGTGGACATAGGGAAATTGGATCGGTTTTTACGACGCACTGCTGCGCCCACGCAAACTGTCCCAGCAGAGACGAAGTGAGGTCAAATTATGATCGTATGCATATATTGTACTTTATTGCCGCTGGACACGTTAGTAATTTAATGTTTATTTAGCTCATGGTTTGAAGCTACTGCACGGTTACTAATACATATGTATGTATGTAGTATTTTAAGAAAATTCAGTGGGCACGAAAAACAATGAAATATTTCGTAGTAGAAACCTGTTTAGGCACCTTGATAAAGTCGAGCAACTGCAACGAAATTATGTAGCGCAACGAAATATCGTCACACTTGCAGTGTGCAGCGCGGTACTTTAGTTCAAGCTGCAGTATCTAAATAATATCTGGTTTTGAGAATTTTTTTTCCAAATTATCCCCGAATAATTTACATAAAAAATTTAAAATGTTGCCACATTAAAAAAAACTGCCGAATAATTTACTGAAAATTTTACTACTTGTTAAAAAAAATCCAAGAAAAAATGTATCAGTTAATAAATTTATGTTGAATAAAGCCTGCAATTCAAAATATATTTTTACAGAGTTGCCAGTTGCTTAGAAAATTTCTTTATCGAATAAGCTTTGTAAGAGGTAAATTATGAGTTGGGAAGTTCAAAATAAGTAATTGGAGTATGCTGCTTCTATGCATGAAAATATTAAAATAGGGTTGCCACCTGTTTATTTTTTTGTCATAAATTTTATTGTGCAATTATACAAATTTAAGTATGTCAATACTATGAAATTAAGCAGGTTTCGAAAAAAATTTCATGAAATTATTAAGAAAGGGTTGCCACCTGTTTATTATTTTGTCATACATTTTTTTTCTGCAATTAAACAAATTTAAGTGTGTCGATATTATGAAATCAAGCAGCTTTCGAAAAAAAATTGTAGCAAGCTTGCCATCAAGTTAAAAAAAATAAAAAATAAAAGAATTATAAAATAAACTCAATATTGCTAGATGCTAGAATCAAATAAGTTTTCGTTTACTAATAATTTTGATAACTTCAGTAAAAAAATTTAAATTTTTTGATCGAACTACCAAATCAGCTGATTGATAGATTTTTTCCTGGAAGAGCGTTGATGGAAATATTGATCCGCATTTCTCATCTCTTACTTGTATTTTATTTTAACCTTTTTAAATGTACAATTGCTGAACCTCTCAGTTCTCAGTTAACTTTCCAAAAAACAATGAAAGATCTCAGTTCTTTTTTCAAATATTAGCAAAATGTTTTATCTTTTATTTTAGTAGTAAAATTTAAGTACTTTTGAAATAAAAATTAACATTTCTTTATTACATAAATCATAATTTTTCTCTCTTTCTCTTTTTTTTTTAGGTGAGTGCACAACAATTTTCAAATATAAAAGTTGTATTTCTATTGAGATTTTGGAATTTTAAAGTTAAACTTGGTAAGTGTCATCTCTTTCATATAAATTTACGCTGAGTAAGTCCTCGAAGGCAAGAGTATGTAATTTTCAAAATTTCTTACAAGATGGGTTGGAAAGACTCTGTCTTATTATGAGATCGTCTACCTTCCTGTAAATTTTTTTCCAATAGATTGCAAAAAATACTTGAAACCAAAACGCGAGAATATACGAACATATTAAATTAGGTTATACCAGCTAATCCCTGCGATCACCTATGTACATCAAACTTTTTTAGTAAAATCACCACCCCCGCAAAATCACTGGTGCAAAAGAATAC
Organism: Bactrocera dorsalis; assembly: GCF_023373825.1. Lineage (NCBI taxonomy): Eukaryota > Metazoa > Arthropoda > Insecta > Diptera > Tephritidae > Bactrocera > Bactrocera dorsalis. The sequence continues at coordinate 27,411,964 of NC_064307.1, read as the reverse complement.
CAATAATTTTTGAATGGTTAATTTAATACAACTAGTGACAAACTAGTTGTTTTAGGGTTAGTTTACAATTCTTCGAAAATTTCGCATGAATTTGATCACTAAAAATAGATTGCAAGTAATTTTAAATGGTTAGCTTAACATAACAACTAGTGACAAACTGGTTGTTTAAGGGTTAGTTTACTTTTGTCCGAATATTTCGCATGAATTTGATCATTAAAAATAGACTGCAAGTAATTTTAAATGGTTAGCTTAACATAACAACTAGTGACAAACTAGTTGTTTTAGGGTTAGTTTACAATTCTTCGAATATTTCGCATGAATTTGTTCACTAATAAATAATTCGTTACAATTTCCTCTTTAGTTTAGCGGCAGAAGACTTTCAATTGAATTTATATAAGTATGTGCGTTTGCAAAATTAATGAAGGGACGGACAATTGAATTCAATTATTGTCAAATTGAGTGTTTTTTGCATTAAAGGAGAGTCATGCAAGTATTATTGCTTATACTATATACATATGCTGACATATAAATAAGCAACAAAATTGCAAATAAAAATACGCACTACTACATAAAGCAACACATGCACACTTATACATACGTATGTGTATATACATATATGACTACACATGCACTTGCGCAATGGCATTTTAAGAAATGACATGACTAACTCATTATTCCGACGACACACTGCTCGCATGTTGGCAATTTAATTGATGATGCTTGGTAAATATTGAAGCATCATATTTATGGCGCACACACACACATGTGCGCCTATATGTATGTATATTTAGATGTGTGCGTGTCACACCGACCGTTTGTGTGCTCATGTTGTCTCGGTGCGTTCATGTCTGGAAATAAATAAAATGAAAGGGGCATAGTGAGGTTATTTTTGTAAAAAAAATTCCATAAATAATCAAGTTACACACACTTTGCATTGATTACCCCCCACATGGCGGCAAGCAGGCGGGCAGACAGACAGACGAGGGCAAATTGATGACATTATTTATACTCTCATGTTTATAATATGGTCTAAGAACAATGGCGACAGAGGCCAAAGGCATTTGCCTAAGTGTGCAATATAAAAAGGAGCCACTGTCTTCTTAGGTATTTAGATATTATGTACAAGGTCTGTCGCAAAAGGAACAGGACTGTTAAAAAAACAACAAAAAAAAGGAGTCATCTGTTAGTTAAGTTTTGGTTAACTTAACCAAGACTCCTTCTTTCGGTAAAGAACCTTTTTCTTAACTAGAACTTAACCACTCAACTTAACCAGAACTTAACTGACAGATTGTTGCTATTCAGATATTAAAAAACGGCTATTTGTTGAATCCAATTTTGACAGTCCGAAAAACGTACAAAATTTTTGGGTAAAATTCAACTTTGTATTGCCGTATTGTCAAGTTTTTAAGCTGTGACACGTGGTGTACCAATGTCAATATCACAAAATCAAAAAAAAAAAAATCGAAAAAATGAGACGGGTGATTTGGAATTAATGGAACACGCGGAACCTTATTTGGCAGTAATTATAGTCATCTAAACTTGTTGATAACATCAAACTAGGTTCTTATCCATTTACCAACGTAGTCCGAACGATGTTCGTAAACCGGGTAAAACTACAACGATCATATCAGAAGGCACGTAATCACATCCCAAGATGCCTTCAATTTAACAAATTTTTAAGAAATTTTTTTCTGAAAGCTAATGTCATAGAGTTTTATTTATTACCTCCTATTCAGACGCATACCTCCAAGCAAATGTATGCCGATTCGTTAATGACTGAGTACGCTTACGCCATTCACAGTCTCGCTTAGCAATCGACGTTCTATACTACTTAAATTCCGCCCCCAAATGGAATATTATCAAATAAGCGAGCGATCGAACGACAAATGTCTTTATTTACTTTAGCCCAAGTACCGACACTGGGTCGAAATTCCATTAACAGGCCATTCGATAGGCGCTACAGCAGCTGACTATTAGCTGGATTGACTTGCGAGCCTCTATCTACTCGTTTGTTTCACTATTTGATGAGCTGACGTTGCTCGTGTTCACTCCCACTTAATGCGCGAACAAGCGACCGGCCGCGATTATTTGCGAAGACCACACAATCGCACACACATACATATGTGGTTGTGCTGCAGCTTAGCTTGCTTCCCCACCAAGCGTGAGCTGGGTACCTTTAGCGGCGGCTGCTCCATTTAAGATCGATGACCTTCAATAAATTTGTGTCGTTTACGGGCAGAATGCGAGCAACTCGATTCAGCGTGCCAGTAAACAAACACACATGTATGTGTACATAGTCACGTGTATATGTATAGCCAGGCTGTTGGCGTTGGTGATGCTGAATTTTTCTGGTGGATGTTTTTGCCACTCTTTGTTGCATGGCGTCTCTCGCCTCCGGTAGACTCAAATTAGTTAACGTCAGCTTCCACTTTGTTGTTGTTCTCTTCATTCACATATATATTTTTTTCTCGCTTGTTCCTGTAGCGTTCCGTTGGTGACGCACACACACACACACACATGCAGGGTACCACCGGTGAAAATGGATTTTTCATTCTCGATTGCAGTTGTTTTTGCTGCTGATATGCTGACTCGCTGCTCGCGCCGGGAGCCAGGGTTGTATGCTGATTTTATTTATTTACAATTTTTTTTTTTGTTTTTGCTTTTGCCACATCGATTTGAAACGAAATATGGGTTGTGCGATTCGAATTTCGGTGCTTTATTTATTTTGCTGAAGGGTTTCTGTTGTTGTTGTTGTTAATATTGTACAGCGCGCTGGGCGGCTGTTTCAACTCGGATTTCAATGTAGCATTTGTTTTCGATACTCATTTTCAATATTTTTACACATTCGTTGGAACTGTGAAGTTTTTGTTTTGCATCATTGTCATACATATGGACATATATAGTATTTATGCAGATACAGCAGTTGTCGTTGAATAAGAAACACTTACGAAAACTTTGTTTTGTATATTTTATGGAATAATAGTTTTATACCTACAACAGCGTATATTAAGTTTGCCATACAGCCAGTAATACCCGGAAAAAAGCGTAAGAGAAGTTCCTAAAAAATAAAGGCTGATCCATTTCGAGGTTCCCTACTTTTTTTTTGAGAAAAAACACAGAAACTGAAAATTTAATGAGGAACATTCTTTTGTCATTTATTTTTTTGAAGATTATCTTTTTCAAATATTACCCCCGGCTACGACTTAGATGGTCCATCCGTTGAGTCCATTTTTCGATGACCCGTTCGAGCTTCGACTGGTAACTAGGGAATGACACGCGTGATGTTTTACTCCAAGGCCTAAATCGAAGCAGGATTGTCCGTATAAACTTTAGACTTTACATATCCCCACAAGAAAAATTCTAACGGTGTGATATTACACGATCTTGGTGGCAAATCGACCGGAGCAAAACGTACTCACCGAAGAGTTCTCTCAATAAATCCATTGATTGATGCGATGTGTGGGAAGTGGCGCGGTCTTGTTACTGTCTTGTTGAAATCAAATATCGTCGAGGTTACGAGCTTCAATTTCAAGCATTAAATAGTCGGTTATCATTGGACGATAATGGTCGCCATTAACGATTTCGTGCTCACCTGCAGTTATTTTGAAGAAATATGGGCCGATGATTTCACCGGTCCACAAACCACACCATACCGTTGTTTTTTTCTGGATGAAATGGCAGCCCTTGAATCTCGTCAGGTTTTTCTTCGTCCCAAATGCGGCAATTTTGCTTGTTTACATACTGACTCAGAAATGGGCCTCATCACTGCGCAAAATTTGGCTCGAAAACGTCGGATCTTCTTGGAACTTTTCAAGTGCCCATAAAGCATAGCGATGTCGCTTGGGAAGGTCTAGCGGTGTCAAAAAAAGGATCACCCGTTATTTCCTACATACATCCTATACCCGATGAAAAATGTGTTCTCCTTCTATTACCTAGACCCTATCTATGTCTTTTTCTAGTAATGGCAAAAAATATTGCCGAAATAATTTGAGAAATGTCCTCAGGTTTTGAGTGCTTAACCGGATAAAAATTCCGCTACCGGTAAAGTAAACTCAACTGTCGTGGGAATGTATCTCTTAAATGTTACTCTAATTGACTAACTCTAATTTTACTTCGAATCGTAGATGAGTCAGACTAATATTTACGCGCGTTTCCAATTCAGTATCCACTGCTGTATAGACATATGTATTTTATTACCTTTAGCACTCTGTTTTGTGTTTTTACATTTGTTTGTATTTTATGTTTTCTTCCATTGCTAGTCGACACATGTATTTATGGATATAAATACATACATATGTACATGTGTGTATATTTATTTTTTAAATCACACAGCGACAATTTGCAGAAATGCGTAAAAAATGAAAAGCCTAGTAAAAATTGTTTTTTTTTTCACTTAGTTGAGCTACTGACGGCTTTGCCAACTAACAGTTAGCATAGCTGCATTGTAATGAAGTGCCTAATTTATGATTGGAATTACTTATTCAATATGGCAGATATTTTTTCCGACTTTTCTTTGATAATATGGCGATTTGACCGATGCGTTTTTTTCGTCATGTTTTCAGAAACAATATAATGGCGTTATCCAAATGGATATCTTCATAAAAACTTAACGCCATTAGCAACTGTTCAGGGGCTAAGTCTAAGTTTAGACATTAATTTTGTATTAACACGTTTAGCCTTCGATATGGCTCTCCAGTAACCTCAATAAACTTGACGTTCTAAAATTAATCAACACCTACTAATGCTTCAATTTGCCCATCGAATTCATTCATAGTACGTACTCGTACATAGTTTGCCTTTTATATTTCGGGATCTTGAATATCTAGTGTTAAAATCTGGCAACACTAGTGATGAAATCTAGCAACCCACAACTTTATCATAAAATGTGACGTTTTTGTTGGCATACAACTCAGAATGTTCTGACATAGAAGCGCTATATGTGTTATGTACAGTAACTTAAAATATTCATCGCGGTCAAAAAGTTGAATTAAATTGTGAAGACTTTCGCGGGAGTATTTTCTACAACTTTTGACATGGATTAACTCCTCGACAATATTGCTTCGATGAAATTTAGTTCTTGATGATGAAGCTCCATTAAGGAACAGTGTTTATCGATGGTAATGTAAATCCAATTTAGGTCGTAGATCACTCCAAGACGAATTCCATGAAGGTGGTTCAAAATCACTTGTTGTTCCGGAAACTATTGATTCTGTGCGCAAACTGATATTGTGAGATTGAAGCGACTATGGGCATTAGTGGGACCAGCATGGGCATTAGTTGCCTCGAAACACGTCTATAAAATTGTGTAAGATGTTGATTCGTGGATTTATACGAATGAGCCTGAAAGTAAACAGCCATCGATTGAATAGTGTTTCAAAAGGAGCCGAATCTAACAAAAGCTGTTCGCGCACGAAGCACTACCAAGCAAATGGACGCCTGTTTTTTTTTTAGAAGAAGTAAAAATATCAGGCTCTATGTTTGTTGCAACCTTTATAAAATCCCTATACAAAAAGAGGCCTCACTATCTTATATTTCCAATGAGGTTTTCATTTACTATGAATTTCCTTCACTTTTTACCATTTTCAAATTAACCGTTAGAGGAATAACAGGTTGATTTTGTATGCATTTTCTCAAGCAAGCTAAGTCTGTATATCGCTTACCCACTTAACCAGAAACGCTGCTTTACTTGAGCTACAATATCCTATACTTGCAACCAAAACGCAATATCCTTCTTATGCAAAGGATCATCCTGCTTTTGGCATTTTTTATACAGCTTTACGACCGATTTGTTGTTTTCGTATGCGTTGGTGCAGCGAGTGCATGTTAAATAACCCAAATTCCAAAAAAGAGTAACAACAATAACAATAAATATGAGGAAACATTATAAGCCGCCTGCACAAGCAGCAGGAGAAATCCATACATATTTACATATAGACATGTAGGTAGGTAAACATTTTGGTTTATTGCACTTGTTTGTTGCAAAAGCCGAAGCATTTGTCGGCATTGTTGTTGCCCTCCACTGGCATTGCAACAAGTTGTGTGGCATTCACGCAATGAAGGCAGCAAAAGAACAACGTCAAATGCAAGTTGGCAGCATTTGATGCTATACATACATACATATATGCGAGTATGTGTAAATATGTTTGTATTTACATTTGTAGGCAACATAAAATAGCTTTTTTCACCTCAGTGTTAAACAAATAATCCTGTAACCAATACATACATACAAGGTATACACGCCTAAAGAGTTATATAAATACCATACATGTTGGTGTGCATATATGTTTTATGTAAATGTTATTACAGTTGTGAAACAATAAAGTTGCTTTTGTAAAAAAAATAAAATAAAATACATACATACATGTACTTTAAATAAGCCTACAATTTGACCGAGGTATCGCGTATGCCCTTATTTGCCCACAAATGTTGTTGTTTCACCTTTTCTTTCAAATTCTAACCTATTTTAACAATCAATTAACTGTTAAATGTTACTCGTATGTAACTTCTTGAGAGAGGTCCGTGAAAATTTTGAAAAACCAAATAGCATTAGAGCAAGAACTGGTTGAGCTACCTGATGAGTCCACATATAGTAGCTAAATATGTATGTATGTATACCTATATGCATGTGTGCACGTAAAAAGAAACAATAAAAAAACAGCTGCCGCCTGGCTGTAATTAGAAAAGGTCACTCTTTTGAGTGCTGTCTAAGGCAATTTTAATTTTTTTGTTGGCTTGTAAAAGCAATATAAAATTACAACAAAAATGTTTCTTGAGCCAGCTTGTGAGGTTGAAAACTTGTATTTTTGCTTACATATTATAGTTTTGGAAACATTCTATCTTTTCTATTTTTTTGTGGAATAAATGTGTTAAAAATAAAATTGGAAGTTCAAAAATTTAAGATGGTCATGTCGTCCACATTAGCCTCTATTTTGGGGGACTTGCCATTAAAGTTCCGTAGCAGTTTATTCACCACTAATGTCTATAGACGTGGATATAGCACTCCACCTTGCAGAGTAGCTGTAAAAACTTCCTTGGTCATTCTGGCGTCGTTTCATTCTGCTCTCACCCTTCTAGCGGTCAAGAGACTTTTGATCGAGCGCTGTATAGCAGGATCAACATCTATTGGCTTGATACTATTCGGAATAGATTCCGTAAAGACGTTTTTAAACGCTTTAGAAATTTCTAGGAGTGCTACAAGAGCGTATTTCTTATAAGCTTGGCTTGGACAAGCTTCTAGAAAGCGCTGCGACCCTAATGAGCGCGTCCAAGATTTTTCGCTAACGTTCAGAATAGGAGGAAAGTTAAGTCTATAGCCTTCAACTCTTTCGAGTGGGTTGTGTTGTTTCTACCTGCCTTCGGTAAGGAAACTATTCTAGCCTCTCTCCATCAGTGTGGCACACAGTTGAACTTCATACATCAGCTAAATATCGCTCTTAGCCACGGTACGGATAGACAGAGCGCATTCTGTAGCATTGCTGGAATCATTCCGTCCGTACCGAGAGAATTGTACAGGTTGAATGGGCGGATTGTCCATTCTATATTATTCTCCGTAAGGATGTGTTTGGGAAAGTTTACCGCTAAGGTCCAGCGATCGCCAAACTTTCCTTAGGCCCAATAAGAGAAAACTTTAAGGAAAAATCATGATAAAGTTCTTTTAATACTCTTTTATGCTATAAAAATTGCACCCGTGAAGGGTAAGTATTAAGGCCAAAGCCAACTGTTTGCTTGTTATTGACTTAATTTATTTTTAAAATTGATTTTTTTAGTAACAATAATAAATACAGACAACCTAATTTCCTATTTTTCACAGCCTTGAGTAAAATAGTGCTGTTGGATTTCAGTAAGCCTCCGAGCTCTTAACCTTGAATTCTTTATTGTTTATATTTTTCGCACACATTTTTGTTTATGCACAGTTATAGGTATACTTTTATTGTATACATATCTACATATATAAATCACAAATTTGTTTCAACAAACTTTTATTGAATTTCACTTTTATTACCACTTGAATTCTGCGCGTATTTTGCATGTCTTAAATATGTATGTATGTTTTATGACAACGTGAATTTAAGAGTATTTTGCTCGCACTTTCTCTCCCAATTTCGAATATTTACCTTGAAAATCGTAAGCACACATATGTTTTTGTGGTTTGTTTATGCCATTCTTTGGTTGAATTGCCTGCTATTTTATAAATTTATTTGCTTTATTTTTATTGCAAGTAATGGAGCACAAATCCTACGCCTACTAATGTCTATTATTTTGAGTTGCCGTTTGCACAAAACATCTCATAGTAAACTAAATAATTTATAATAAAGTGAACATGAAAGAGAAATTGACCTTCGTTTCATAAAATTTCCTGCAATAAAATTTTGCTTAATTTAAGGCTCTGTTATAGTTTTATCTGTTTTTACATAATAAAAATATAAAGAAAGCTATGGTTCAAAAAGTTTTCTCTCGAAAACTCGTAACGCCGATTCATCAGATGTTGTCATCGTCCAAATGAATAACAGGGAATATTTCGTCTTGCCCTCGTTCACTGCCAGACTCATTTGTTCGCTTCTTTGCCCAACGCAGCGGTTGTTGAGAAGTCGCATGATATGGAGTCGCCTTATCTGAAACCTCGTTTGGTATTAAACGGTCCTTCCCGATTTTGACGGAGCTTTTGGTATTGCTCAAAGTCAGTTTGCACAGGTATATTAGTTTTAGCCGTGATATCAAAAGGGAGATCTCTCATCCGAGGCGGTTGTGTCCTTTTCATTGGAGATGTTTCTTTACGTGGCGGATCCCAAACACAGCGCTCAACCATGGGGAGGGATGTTTCGTCTTATCACTTTAGCTAGCCTTCAATCGGATGTTTTTTGGCTACCCGGACGATACTTGAACTGAGATCGAAAGTCGTGAGCTGCTGCACTCAAATGTAAAGGAAACGTTTCTGGTCACTCCCAAGTCAATGGTGTTCAGAGAACTTTCCTCACTTGCGAGAACTTCTCCAACCTCCATAGTAATAGTGAAATAAATCCATTAATTTTGCAATAAATTGAATGTTTTACGGAGCATAGTTGAACTAATTTGATTTCGGATAAAGAGCCTCTGTTTTATACTCACCTACCTCATAGAAACTTTGTTTCTTATTAGCAAAATCTATTACAGTTGGTTTTCACAAGATTCAGCACTTATAATACGCCATAGACAGAAACAGGTAGTCATCATATGCTACCAGGTCCGAACTATGCATGAAAACCTCCCAGCTAAGCTCCTGGCACTTCGGGCGAGTCGCTGCCGGTGTGTATGGCTTGGCGTTGTTCTTATGGAGTTTCTTCTTTTTTCTCCTATTAGTTGATGATGATCGCTTATGAACGATTACTTCCTATAGATGAGCCAATTGTGGACAGCACAGGTCCGCATGAATATTTTGGACAAAAGGGAACAGCTCATATGACGACGACTCACCGAAATCGATATGTGGCTGCCATATATCGAGCTTCTTTTAACCGTCATGGACTCCATGATTTTCATTATTTTATTGATATTTTGGATATTTGGTCTTGCAGGGCCTGTTGCATTTTTGACATAAAAATTATCGGAAGGGAATAGACAAAACCAAATTTCATGTGGTATTAGTACCGTAAATCCTATTCACTTTTTCATCCGCCTGGCTCAAAAATCTAAATTATGACGTGTTTTCGCTCATTTGCTGATCAAGCAATAGATCACAAAACTGTCTAAGATTTTTTTCAGTTCAAAATCCTAGCTTTCTAACGCCATTCAGCATTTATATAAGCCTCATACCATTACCAAAGCCAACTATTAAAAATATAATGGATTTCTTGTTTATTTTTTATCAAAAATCTCTAAATTTTTCTTACACCAAATAGATATTATGATATTTATCATTAAACGAGTTTTTATATTTCGAGCAATGCGGACATATTCACATAAACACGTCACTCTAATGGAACTAACAGCGCTGTATGTGATCCTTAGAGACTTGCGAAGCCAGAATGGCACTCACTGAGTGGACTTTCGTGCTTTAATCTCAAGTGGATTGCTCTAAAATGCCGCCTACCCTCATAAATTCCCACAACTGCAGAGCGACGCTTGAATCACCCCGACCGACCGTATTTTTCACCACCTATTTGCGCTATTTGTTATTGTTATTGTTGCAAGATTTCTAGTAAAATTAAGCTGCCAAAGTAAAGTATTTTGGTATTTTTTGCGAGCTTTTTTTTTCTTAAACGCAACTTTTATGTACATTCTTGAGTGGGTGCATGTGTGTGTGCAAAGTATTTTAGCAGCAGCTCAACCGCAACGCTTCACACTGCCACGCAGCGATGCCAGACCGCAAGAAAATCAGCGAAGGCTGCTCAGAAGGAGCCTCCAACAGCAGCGCGTCGCAGATTTTCGCTTTATTGCCGCAATCTACACACTTCAAGCTGAAATCGCTACATTTCCCCGCGCACTGGCTTCTTACATTACAATGTTACATTGTTGCTGTTGTCGTTGTCGTTGTTGTTGCTGCTGTGCTGCTCTGTTGTGTGCGGTTGGCTGGCTTACCAACAGATTTCGCCCTTAGCCAACAAAAAGCGCCTCTCTTGGCGCCTTTTGTGTGCATACATCTGTATTTGTATGTCTTGCTTTATGCTCATATTTCGCTTTTTGTTTTTGTTTCTGGTTTTTCTTCACATTTGTGCTTTTACCTCCATCTTCGCGGCGCGGCGCTTCTCGGTTACGACTTTTTCTCTGCTCGCATTTGTTTTTGCACTTTGTCCTTGTGTCGCCTGAACGCCAACGCAAGCGCATCATTTACAAGTAAAGCGTACAACAACAACAACAGCAACAATATGCGCCATCGACCTCATCAACATGAACATCACCTTTCCGCTTTGCTTTTCTATGGCATACGCTTTCTTACCGACGCTGCTTGATGCGGGCACTTTGGCAAGGACACGCATTGCGTTCGGGGCTATTCGGTAGCGTCCGTGTGTGTCATGTGTAGCATTAATAGATTGCTTCGTGCTCGTTGTTGTTGTCAAGTTTTTTTTCGCAATTTTTGTGGTAAATGTTTGCTGTGGAAAATGGAGAAATGAAAGCACACGAAATGCATGAAAACGCCGCGAGCGCAAACTGTAGACAATTAAAGATATTTTGGGCTTGAAGTGCGCCAGTTTTTTTCCATATTTCTTTTAAAGACATAGTCAGAAATTAAATTTAATAATTTAGTAGAATTTTTGCACGTTGACAATTGATTTCGAGGAATACTTAGTAGCCTTGGCTCCAGAGTGGGCTGAATTCGAATCGAAGTGGTTTGAAATATTTTATTTCCAACTTAACCTCCAGCCAAATTTAACGGATTTATGTGTTGAAAATTTAGTAATACTCTTATAGTGTTTATATTCATCCAGATTTGTTTTTGTAAACATCTTAATTGAGTCGGTAATCTGTTCGGAAATTGTATATTAATCTGCTCTGCTTCGAACCAATTGTTTCATTACATTTCCAACCTCTGTTGATGCTTAGAAATCTACTATATACCTGTACATATATTTTGCAATATCGTCGAAAGCTTATAAATACCCGATTGTTAAAACCCAACAACAAGTTCGGAAAGCTTACACACTATTCTGAAAGACTTGCCAATTTTGTCGTCCCCCTATTCCTCAATACTCAGTTGTCAGACTACCTGAATAAGGGGTTTTTCAATAAGAACGCTACAAACAACGCCATATTTTACGATCCAACCACGAGTCGAAACTATTAAAGTTTACTACCAGAATACGGAGTCAGTGGCCTCAAATCGTCAGATCAACAATTGTGCGTCTAGTGGAAAAATTTTAATCAACAAGCATAGTACAAAATGTTCCCGTGCCAATGAGAAAAAGAAGTGCTCGTAGTGTCGAGAATATTGCTGTATCAGGAAACCTCATATCACTCTCACACGCCGCTGGCTATCTTTGTGGCGTCGTTGTTGCGAAAAGATCTTGGGCTACATACATACAAGATCAAATTGGCGCAAAAACTGAAGCCACTTGACCACCAGAATCCCCTCATGTTCGGGAATTGGGCTGAGCAACAACTTGAAAATTATCCGGATTTTCATTGAAAGATCTTCAGCGATGAGGCTAATTTATGGCTGAATGGATTCATCAATAAGCAAAATATGCGTTATTGGTCAGGCAGCAATCCACTCCAATACCTCATGAGTTACCATTGCATCCCAAAAAAATTACAGTTTGGTGCGGTTTATGGGCCGGCAGCGTCATTAGGGCGTACTTCTTTCGTGATGATCAAGACCGGCAGGTACTGTGAATGGGAATCATTACCACACGAATTTGATGATATGGACTTGGACAATATGTGATTCCAACAGGACGGCGCCATAAGCCACACAGCGAATGTCCCAACCGATTTATTAAAAACCAAGTTTGGTGAAAGTGTTATCTCACGAAATGGCTCAGTTAATAGGTCGCGTCGGTCGTGCGATTTGACGAGGTTTGACTATTTATATGACACATTCATAAGGTTTACTTGATTTTGTCCAGAAGATTTTCAAAAATCTAAAGATTAGTGCTTAGTATTTTCAAGGGCTGTGGACGTCTAAATAAGTTTTTTTTTTTGAAATCATAGTTTTTTGTCATCATAGTTTTCCAAATCATAGTTATACACAGATATAGTACATATGTTTATGTATATAGTTTTATATATGTATGTATACCCTGAGTAAATATTACGTCCGTCAAATAAAACTTTTGTGAGGTTATAATGAAACAACGCGAATATGCTTTCAAATTGCCCGGGAATTTCATGTAGCCATATGTATATACAAATCGATATTAATACGTGCATAAATATATATTTATATCTATTCTCTATTTTCCAATGTGAATCATTCAACGCGTGTCCTTACACATCCACTTAATATATGTACATATGTACATACTATATGTATATAGCATATGTGTGAGTTTGTTCGCACCTATTGCCCACTTCGTTGCCGCAGCTCGCTACAGCTTCGAAGGATAGCTTTTAGTTGACTCTGCGTTGGGTGGGGGGCTGTTGGGTAAAACCGAAAATATCTTTCTGTTTGCCGTGTGCAAACTTTGTTGCCTATTTTGTGGGTGTTATAAGCGGTTAAGTTTCAGATCACATTTGGCACGAGCGAGCAAGTTTTCTCCGTTAGTTCTGTGCCCTTTTATTGCGACACTGTTTGACATGTGTACGCACATAAATATTTATAATATGTATAAATCGTTGGGCTGTTTGGGCATACACGTGCTTTGGGCGTTGTGATTTTGTTGTTGTTGGTTTGGGGACAAATTTCTTGTCCTGTAGGCTTTTTACAACCAACAAATTACAAAATGCTTTCATCAGCGTTCAAATGTTAATTTAATACTGCTTTCTAAAATTTCGTTAATAAATGAAATATATTTTATTTATAAAGTAAACGCCGAAAATTGAGCCAATATAGTCCTTCTAATAGTTTTGATGTACGTGGCTGGTTTCTATGTAACGACCTACAATAAAAGTTTATATACTTATAGCAAACAAGTTAATAATTGTAGTATACATTTAGTATTCACGGTATGAAGTGGTGTATCAGCTTATTATAAGAACTGGTATATTTGATACGTGATATATGTATAGGTGATATGAATACACAATAAAACAGGAAACGCTGAAAAATTGAACTTTGAGAATAAATTTTCCGCATGTAGCATACCTTTAGGGTTGCTATAAAAAGTAGTAACTCATGTGAGGAGTCCTTGACTATATACATATACATATGTACATATGCATACATGCCTGATTTTGACGTAACGAGTTACAATAAAAATATATCTAAATGTTAAAGTACATACATATGTACATACTTATAAATATTTAGTCTACCTTTAGGATTGCTTTGAAATGCTCATTAAATGCTATATAATATTAAGCTTCATTACATTTGCGAACACAAAAGTCAAATTAAATGGTCAACTTTGCAATACGAAATAAGTTAAAAAAAATTTCGGGATCCCGAATTTAACGGGATTACAAATTTTCGGGATTCATAAAATGTTGCCAAATTGAGCGATTTACTAGAGAACAGCTAAAAAAGCAAAATTCCGAAGAATGTTCTCACGAACTTAGCAGGATTTCGAAACTTCGGGTTTCACAAAGTGACCCAAAATCTACTTAAATTCGAATTCATTATAAAAAGACTTAATATTGTTTAATTTTGTCATTTTGTATCAGCATTTCGAAATGAGCTGAAAATTTTTTCGGGATCCCGAATTTAACGGGGTTAAACATTTTCGGAATTCATAAAGGTTTACCAAATCAAACGACTTGCCAGAGAATAGCTACAAAAAGTAAAATTCTGAAGAATGTTCTTCCAAACTTAGCGGGATTTAGAAATTTCGGGGTTCACAAAGTGACACAAAATCGAAGGAAAATATATACTAAAAGTAATTATAAACGAAGTCGTTCTAAAACGACTTGAATCTTCAATATTCCCACTAAAAGAGGTAATACTATATATGTATATCGATATCAGATACGTTTTAATCATTTTTGAAAAATTCTAAGTGAAGTTTTCATTTGCTAAACACTCTATTATTATTGTAGCTCTGATTTTGACGAGATTTTTCAAAGAAAGCGAGTATTTCTGGTCTAGTCAGCATAAGAACAAATTAAGAGCTAAAATGCAAACTCTCCTACTTCTAAAGAATTAAGCGAGCTTTACATCTAAAACATAAGATTATCATAGACCTTTGTGTATAAAATGTACTTTTAACTAAAGGCCAGACCGTCAAGTGAATGTGCTTCATGCATCAAGGATGTTCCACAATGGTGGTGTACACAGCAGAAACAATTCGCCGCTACATAAAACCCACCATATGCTAATCCAGCTGGCCTTAAGTACTTGCGACTGCCATCTTTCACACTCCACTGTGCGTCACACGCCTAGCGAGCGAGTTCAGCTGCGGTCTGTTGACGATTGTTTGAGGATTTTTCATTCTCAACTTACGTTGCGCTGCTTCTTTAGTTTTCGTTTTCCACAAACCGGCGACGACGCATGTTAATTTCCATGCGTGTGCACTTACCAATACAAGGGGCTGTCACTGTCCGGGGGTTGAACACACGTTATGCATCGAAAAACTTCCCTAACCTTCGTGACTACGCACGCCGCTGAAATCCGAAATGCTACGCTGTCTGCGTGTCAACCACAGACGCGCCATGCTATAGCAACGCACATAGTTACAAATCCATACACATGCACATACATACATATGTATATGTTTATGGATGGTGAAAAGTGACTGCTGGCCGGCCAGCCGTCTGCTGTTCACTTCCGCATCCTTTGGCGTTGTGAGCTTTTTAAGTTGCATTGACTATTGTAAGTATCAAAAGGAGCAGGGGTTGCGCACCCGGCTTATCCTTATTCCCGTCCTTCGCTATAATGTCATTCATCATTATATTCTTGCCAGCAACGGTTTGGCTGTGTGACGGGCGTGCATTATCATCAGTTTCATATTTATTATGCATTTCATAGCCGGCGTAACCTCGTAGTGGTGCGTAGCTCAATCTCTTCTCTCTGCATGTCCTCTTCTTTTTTCGCTCAGCTGCTGTTTTGTAACAGTATTGCAATGACATTTACTTATAGGTTTGATGTGCTTTCGTAGGACGTGTTGACGGAATGCATTCAGATTGTATTCAGATGAGTTTAAGTGTTCTAAGCGTCCTGGGTAATAATGATGCCCCGTTTTTTAGTTTTCTACTCTAAGTAATTGTGCTCTTATGAATCCAATATTTGATTTCGATTACACAATTTAACGGTTCTTTCGTTCCTTGAAAATATTTATAGTCTAATTCTGAATTTTAGAAATGTCAGAGATGCTAGAAATTATTTATAAATTATGAGCCATTTCGTGGTTCCCTACTTTTTAAAGAAAAACCACAGAAACTTCAATATTTCAATAGGAAACGTTTATTATCATTCGAAAAAACATTCTATGACCATTTGTTTTTTTTTTTTTTTGAAGATTATCTCTACATCTCAGATGAACCATCCGTTGAGTCAAACTTTTGATGACTCGTTCAAGCATTTCGACTGTCGAATGACACGCGTGATGTTTAGCTCTAAGGTGATCATGGTGTGACATCACACGATCTTAGTGACGAATCGACAGGCCCAAAACATGAAATTAACTACTCCTCAAAGTGTTTTCTCAATAAATCTATTGATTGATGCGATGTGTCTTGTTGGAATTAAATGTTGCCGAGCTCACGAGCTTCAATTTCAGTCGTCAAATAGTCGGTTATTATGGACGGATGATTCCACCGGCCTACAAACCACACCCAACCGTTACTTTTACTGTGTGAAATGACAGCTCTTGAATCTTTTCAGGTTGCTCTTCGTCTCAAATGCGGCAATTTTGCTGTTTACATACCCATTGAGCCAGAAATTAGCCTCATTTTTGAACAAAATTTGGCTCGAAAACGTCGGATTTTCTTGGAACTTTTCAAGAGCAGTTCTTGCACTCTATTTTGCAAGCTTTCAATTAAATATCTCGACGTAAAATGCGCCAAGTCGTTCCATATGTCAGTTCGAGTTGCTGCAAACGGCGCCGAATCGACTCTTCACGGTCTTCGTGTACACTCTCAGCTACGGCTGCTATATTTTCTTCACTGCGTGCTGGACATGGTGTAATCGGTCGAATATTATCCAATAAGAAATGCTGGGTCTCAAGAGGGAGTGTTGCGAATAGCCGAACTAATCCCTCAGCTTTTTAGATATGGAGCTGTAATTTTTTACACGTTCTTTTCTTCCCAAGAAGCTGCTCAGTTGTCGAAACTGTCGATATTTCACTATAGCATATAGCTGCCTTATAAGCTGATCGATCAAAATTCAGTTCATGTTCAGTTTTTTACTTATGAAGGGTGTTAAGCTTTGGTTCAACCGAAGTTAACGTTGTGTGTTGTTTTTCTGTTATTTTCAGAAAGTTCTCTACAAGGAAATGCTTAAAGCGTTTAATCCTCAAAATGCATATACATTTGTAGCTATATACATACATATAAAAGTTTGTTTGCTTGTTCTTTCGGTTTACGCATAAAAAGCAATAACAAAAACCTTCAACAAACATGCGTCATCGGAGCGGTTGAGGGCAGGTGGTGCACGTCTTTCATCAATTCGTACACAATGTCATCTTTTGAAAACGCTAACCACTGTTGTCACTGTTGCCATAAAGACCCTTTCTGAGGCACTGCGGATTGAACAATGATTTGTTGTTGCTTTTTATTTGCGTTTAGAATGTTCCTTAATTGTGCGTACTTTGATGAAAATTGACAGCAAGTGGGCGCTTTTTTGAACATTTTAATGAATATTAATTTTGTTTTGAAGGGAAATAAATATATTCGTCAAGTTTTAGAGGGGTTTGTGGCTATGTGAGTTCGAGAAGAGAGTTGCTCTTGCTCTTCGATTTATTGTTGTTGCATAAGTTACAATAATTTCCAATATACAGATGTAGTCTAATTTAGACGCAATTAGCAGGCGTCATTGAAATAGAATTTACAGATGAAACCTTAGGTTAAGTTAGGGTCCGGTTAAAAGGACGATCCAAAAACGAATCCCTTTTGGACAGCTGAGAATGTGGGACCAATGCGATACCTAAATGCGCCTAAGTATTGAGCGAAAAGACTCTTAAAACTCGACAAAGCCAAAAATTTGTTAATACGGTTGATATCAATTCAGGGTATTACGCCAGGTTGGCCGATGTTAGGACTGCCGAGTTGTTTCAACCTAAGTTTTGCAAGAGCTGGACAATGGAGAAAAAAGTGTTAGGATTATTCTACCTTAGCTTCCACCACACAACTTTTATAGCGTCCGACAAAATTTTTAGTCTTACTGGTTGCACGCCTATTCGGCAACTCCCGCGATTGCGGCAATATGAACCTTACTTAGAGCGAATAGTGTAGTAGCCCAGAAGTTGGTTTTTGATCAGAACCTGTTAAGCTCTAGCGCCAGAACGCAAGGGGACAACGGAACCCCAACTCATTCCAAACCCGTTGCAACCGCGACATGGTCGCCCTCTCCCGAGCTCATTGGCGTTGCAATTTCCAGGGTTTCTGTTATGACCAGGCGCCCAAACCTGTGAGGTCAGATATCTCTTAACTAATCTTAAGCGCACAGTGATCGAATTCAAAAATAGAACTGCAGTTTGGTTTTGGCCTTCGAGCGAATAATTATCTTCATGAAAGAGGCTTCACTTCGTAGCAGTACATTGACTGCTTTCTTAGTGGCAGTCACCTCTGCATGTAAAACGCTACTGAAAACTTTCCTTCCAACATTCCCGCTGAGTTTTTCATTGATAAAGTTTACTGCGCCACTTCCCCAGCCGTTTCGCCGATCCATAAGCCCTTCGTCGGTATGTAAGCGGAGAAAAGGCTATCGGCCGCGATTTAAATTTTCAGAGATGCAGTCAAAGAAGCGGAGAATTTCAGGATGACTGAACTCTTTCCTGTACCTAGCTTCCCTGAGTCTTACAGAGATTTTCGCAGCAATGTATCTGCCGTTATGTCGATGGGTGTTATGTGAAAAATGGCATGAATAAAAGTTGACAGACAAACTGTTCGTGTTTTAAACAAACATTTGCCAAACAACCGTGAAGATCAAAGTTCACCAATCATAGAAAATATTATCCCAATCTAGGAAAAAATATTTAATGTGTCAGATTTGAGCTTCGATTTTAAATTTTTGGTTCGAATTGTTTTCTTTTTCCTTTAGGATATGACGCACCCTGCAGAGAAAACCTGCTTTCTAGGTTATAATGACAGTCCACTGTAGCAGAATGCGAGTATATAGTATTTATTGTATATTTTTTTCTTTACATTTATTCATAACCGAAATGCTTTACTACATTACAATACAAAACTGTATGTACTCAAATGATTACTAGTTTAAAACTAATGTTTTTCTCTTTCTTCTCATTTCAGGTGAGTTCAAATGCCAACAACCTAAGCAACTAGCATATAAAAGATGTGAATGTACTCAGTAATTAGTGCCTTGGTGGACACAGTGCTCGGTTGGGTAATTCGTAGAAATTCTTAGTAATTTGTTATTTCTTTTCTTTGCTAAGCGCGATTTCATAAGGCACGTTTCGATACCTCATAGCTAATTGACAAAATACAACCTTGTATGACATATGGATACCATATTAATATACTCTTGTAGGCAAAAAATCGGAGGGATCAGTGAAAATTATTTTGAAAGATCATTTGAGCCTAGGAAAAGTGAAAGCGCGATTGGTTCCAAAATCACTAATTTTTTTTTCGAAAAACAGCGTCTCGCAAACGTCTATGAAACAATGTTTCCGATTACCAGAATGTCAGCAAACGTTATATTACTGGCTATGAGTTATGGATCTTTGCTTACGATTTAGAAGCAGACGATCAATCGGCCGAATATCGTGGCAAAGGTGAGCCGAAGATGAAAAACCAAGATTATTGCCAGTTTTCTTCGATTATCGAGGTGTAGCGCACTCTAAATACCTTCCGACCGGACAAACTGTCAACAAGAAATGCTATTTGAATGTTATGCATTATTTGTGTGTATTCATTCTTCGTGATTTTTTCGTCAATTTTTCAACCAATATCATGCCGCAACCACCCTATTCGCCTGATGTAGCTCCGTGTGACTTCTGGCTATTCAGTAAACTCAAACGACCTCTCCGGAAAAACTGTTTTGAGTCAATTGAAAATATTAAACGTGAATCGCTACACGCATTGAAGGCCATTCTGGAAATTGTCTTTAAAACTGTTTCGGGGACTGGAAAAAAAGTTGTCGCAAGTGCATTGTGGCCAAGGGGGTTTACTTTGAAGGAGACGACATAGGTTTTGAAGAATAAATGAAAAATTTTAAAATTACCAAAAAAATCTACATATGTACTAAAATTGATTTATTATCTTAATGCCGAAAATTTGCTTAAAAAGATTTGAACTTCATTTACCATAAACTCTGTAGTTTAAAGTTATCTTCTCTAGTTTAAGCACTGAGAATCATCTAGAACACCCAACAAAGTTATGCTTCTGTCCTAAAGAAGCAATTGCTGTGTCTTTTTGTTTTTATTGATTTACTTTTATGTCATAGCATTCTAATGAGGAACCGTCTTTTTTATTTTTATTGTTTTACAAGTTTTTTTCAATTGTAATTATAATTGCTGGAAAAAGGGGGTTTGAAATTCCCATCACGTAGTCGCCATAATGTGGCATGTAACACTCACGTACATATGTACTACGAGTATAAGTCTACATATTTGCATACGTCAGGCTTATGGTTGGCTGGTGTAGGGTTATTGCCGTAGACTCACAACATCATGTGCGAGGTTTAACGTACTTTACGCTCCAACGCATGGGACAACGCATCGGCTTTGTTGGTCGACGCCACCGTAGACACATGTACTTGTATGTACGGTACTCATATAAACTGCTCTATGTTTGTTCTTACTTTAGGCTAGCCATTCAGACCATTAAATTTTTCGTGTAGCTTTACAGTAGTGAGCACAAAAAATGCACTACTCATTATTAAAGGGTTTAAATATAAGTCTAATATCATATAACAATATCGTAGCCCAAGTCAAAAAAATTAATTACAGCATTATTACGGTGATGATTATTTCTACGTTTTATTAACCCACCTTTACAATTATCGATATGTCAAAAAAATTATTATCGATAACTGAAGAATTACTTACTGATTTCTTTTATAATTTTTGTTCAACACTTGTTTGGAGTTTTATGATTGGGTATTGATATATGTATTTACAGCTTGTTATCGGTATGCTTAAAATACTTTATCGACTTTTATACGAGTTTTTTAATATTCTGCGTAATATTTTCTGCTTGCTTATGATTTCTGAGTGTTTATATTATCGCAAGTTATATTATCGATAAGTTGTTATCGATATTTTTGTGATACATTATTGATTTTTACGCGTTTTATTAACGATTTATTAACGCACCTTTAATTGTTATCGATAACTCAAAAATTAATTATCGATAGTTGAAAAATTACTTATCGATTACTTAACAAATTTTTATTTTAGTCTTCAAATTGGTTAATTTAGTCGTTGTTATGATTTCATTTCTAAATTTTGTCCGATAATCGTTCGGCGTTTTATGATTGGCTACTGATGTTTCTTTAGCCCGTTTATCGGTATGCTAAAAATGCTTTATCGTCTTTTTGAGTTTTTTTTTAACGTTTTGCGCGTAGTTTTTAACAATATTTTCCGCTTGCTTATGATTTATAAAGGTTTATGTTATCGCAAGTTGTATCATCGATAAGTTGTTATCGATATTTATATGTTATATTGTTGATATATTGTCTTTTTTAATGCATTTTTATAATTATCGACAACTCAAAATATTATTCATCGATAATTGAAGTATTACATATCGATTAATTTACAATTCGTTGTTTGGTTAGATCTGCAAGCTGGTTCAATTATTATTTTATAAACGCAATTTTATATATATATATCGATAACTCAAAATTTAATTATCGATAATTGAAGAATTAATTATCGATTTTTTTACAATTCAATGCATGGTAGTACTTTTACAGCCTTTATTGACTACTTTATTTGAAACGGAAATAAGAATATCTTTTTACTTTAAAAATATAGTTTTCTCAAATGCATTTTTAGTATTTATTCTTAAATTTTTTTATCGAAATGTTTTTACGTATATCTAGGTTGTCTTACTTTTATTTAAACGCCTAAATATGGTTATTATCTAGTAATTTGTCGGTATAAAATATGTTATACTTTTATCGATTATGCTTTTTATCGATATACACACATACTACATATATACTTCAAGGCATTATTGGTATTTGCTAAACCCATTTGTATTTTCGAACTCAATGTCGCTAGTTTTAGAATCGGCTTTTTAATTATCGATATCGGCTTTTTTAATATAGATATTTGTTATCGAATATTTTCTTTGATTTATTAGTTTTTTCTCACATATTACCGATATTCGTAGATCAATCTATATTGTTTGTTGTTTGAAATCGAGTTATGCAACAATTTGATAAAGCCCAAAAACATTTTTATGCTCAGCACGAACTTTAAATATTGTCTGACTACACTCTAGCGGTTTGAAGTCACAAGCTATTAATTCTTTTTCGCCTGAAAAACAGTGAGCGCCTCAATTCTTCCTGTCCCTACCATTGTGAGTTTAATAAAATTTTAATTGCTGGACAAAAGACAAAAACTGCGGCGTCTTAAAACCAATTCTTTAGCTGGCTTATTAATTCTTTTCTTCTTCTTCTTCTTTGAAGAGAAAATTATTTTACGCATATTTTTGTTATTTCAATTCTATTTTTGAATGCAGCAACAAAGTCATTCAGCTGCTATTGCACACATACTCACACGCACTTTTCAACACAACCTTTTCAAATGGCTTTCTTGCTTGGCTGAGCGTCTTAACCTGTCGGCTATTAACAAGTGATTCACCTACACGCAACTCTTCCGGCTCAGTGCACCCGCTCCGCCATTGCGTGCTTTGTTTTGTTTACATGTGCGTATGTATGTATGTATGTATGTGTACTTACCTATTTGCTTGCAAAATTCTCTATTTCTTATGACAATAAAAAATATTTAGTCACTCGCAAAATTTACAGCAATAATGAAGACACACTCACACACATACACTAATTTGACCGGCAGTGCTTTGGCCTTTGACATCACTTGTGATCCGCTCCGTTGCTTGCTGTACACTTAGATTCGCACACCAATTACAAGACTCTATCTTAATCTTTGCTTGTGATATTAAAAATTTCAGCGCCGTTATGTCTCGCACGTGTCATATTCTTTCTATTTTTAATTATTTACAAATTTTCGCAAGTTTTTTTTTTTTTGTTTCGCTGATTTTGGAATATTTTTCCCTCTTTTGACCGCTGATTTTAAGAAAGGGATATACGAGATCAAACGGACTAACAATAATGATCTTTGGGTCTCAGTGCAACAGGCCTGGACACTCCAACTCCACTTCAGGTCAAGATGACCAGTGCTGATACAATATTTTGACAGATAATTCTTTTAGATTTTTGGAAAAAATATGAATTTCTCGTACTAAAGAATCCTCGAAAGCTTATTTATTTCTAAATAATATAGTTTACGTTCTTATTTTATTACTTGACTAAACAACTAAAAGGAAATTTTAACCGTTTCGCAGTGTTCATTTGCAGCTCAGCTACCAAAAAATGGCGCCATTAATGAGTTAACACTTCATTGGGTGTTGTATTTTGTTTGATTTCAGCAAGCAGTTTCTCTTCGCTCGTTTTCAACTCTGCGATAAATGATCTTTGCTGCGCACTCATCATCTCTTGCAGCCATTTTTCATCAGCTGTCAGCTCTTGCAGCAGCTCCGTGCTCTGTATTGCGATATTATCCTCAATAAATGTTTCCAGTTTCTTCGATACAATGTCATTTTGCTTGCCCAGCGCAGTTTCTAGCTTTTCAAAGTCTTCGATCAAGGCGTCATAATCCGCGAGTAGTTGGCTGGAACTAAAGCACACTCATTAGATGTGTGTGCAATGTTTTTTTTTAATTATCTATTTAGAGATTTTACAACTAATTTGACTGTATACCTGTTTACGACATCTGTCAGTGTTCCTTTTGCGTCGCTGACTTCTTTCTCCACGCTTTGCAGTGTTGACTCGCTGCCAAAAACTAGTGTGAAGGCCTGTGGCATAGGATTTGAAAATGATTACATGAAAATACATATATAATTTAGCAACCGATCTGTGTCTCTACTTGCATTATCGTCATCGGCCGCTGTGTATCCTCCATATAGACAGCACATTATTAAGATTTGTAACAGTAGGTAGGAAGTTGAGCTTTTGGACATAATAATATGGCACGCGCTGTAGGCAAGTAAATTCTATTTTCGAAAAAAGAATACAAATTTATATAATATATCGCAATTTTATATAAAGCTCTCTTATGTTATTTCCAAAATTTTGGAGAGAATCTTGACAAATTTAGAAATATTCAAATTTTTCACTAGTGTCGGGATCTCTGTCCAATTAGATGGAACTTAGGTCCTTGAACCTGCTTCTACCATGTCGAAAAACGGTCAGTTTGTACAAGAGACTATGTCCATGTTGAACAAGTGCTTTCTGCGCCTGCAGTGCTCTGTATAAAGGGGGCCAAGCGAAACCAGAGACGGGAGAACGGAACTTGTTTTAAGAGGGGTTGATCATATCTCTAAAACTTGCAAAGTTTTACCCTCTCAGTAATAGCTTTGCGTCTCGCATTCCCGCTACCTCCTGCCAGTGCCGTTCTCTCCCCACTCAACTCCTTTATGATGTGGGGCCCAACTGCAATGTATGGTTTTTGCCCCATAATCCTGGACGCTGACGCAGAGCAGGGCAGCACATTGCCGGCTACCCCTTTATTCATCGGCACCCAGATCAGGTATACACGGCAAACTGATAAGCTATCCTATACACTCCTCCACTAAAAGCGATTTGACCTCATAGGCTGAGATCGCTTTTAGTGCCGCATCGCTGAGTATAGCGAAACGCTGGTTGTGATTGAGATTGATTTCTGCAGACTGACTTATAGCAAAGACTTCTGCTTGAAAAATGCTCGGAAAACGTCCCATTAATATGAATAGTTTGGTATGCGACCCCGCATACTGCTGGATAGTGTTACCCCTCAGTAATAGGTCGAACGTGGAATCAGTTCATTCCACCTCACTGCCGAGAGTAACTCTAAACTTCTTTGTAAAGTTTACCCTCTTCGTCATTGACCCTGAAATGCAAGCACAGGCTTGGAGCTTCGATACTTGCTGGGGTGCCGAAGACTGAGTTGCCTGCGATGCCCAAACAACCGCTCCATAAATGACAATAGGTCTTACGAGCATGGTATACCGCCACCTGATAGTACCTGCCTCGCAGCCCCAAGATCTGCCGGCTAGGCGTTTGCATATCAGGAGTACCTTTGAGTTTCTGGACAGTGTTAATTCCACGTGCCTATTCCACCGTAAGGTTGAGTCTAATGTGATGTCTAGGTCGAGGTTCTGACCTTTTTAGACACTACCAACTCTCTGCCACCAAGTGTTATGGGCCTGAAGCCCGGTAGAGATCTTCGCTTTGTTAAAGGGACGACGGTTGGTTTGATATTTAACCCTACCGTATTGCACCATCCCTTTGCTAGACTTCAGCCCCTTTGAACTATGTCGCAGAGAGTGTTTTCAATTTTACCTCGCGCCATTGTGACAATGTCATCAGCATACCCCTGGCACCGAAACCCATTGTTTGTGATCTCAAGGATCTCATCTACTACAAGGCTCCATAGTAGGGGGGATAGGACTCCACCCTATGGGCAGTCCTTCATAGTACCAAGACGAATCTTACTCTCCCCCACAGTGGTTTCGGCTATCCTAGTACGCAGCACAGCCTCAATCCATCTACCGAAGCCGCCACATTCCTTTTCTCCAGTGCCTTGATGACACTTGCGTGGAACGAATTATCAAATGATTTCGATGGTTTATATTAAATAAGCCAAATGTCCACTTCTGTATAATATATGAAAGTAGATTTGGCCGTTCCTTGACATAAGAACATACCGCACGAATTATCACGAATGAGCGGCGTTAATGTTTCAATAATTCTGAGTATCTTGAACTTTTCTCCGAAATCGCATATATAACTGTCATTAATTTCGGTTTCGCTCTCGAATTGGTGCGCTTGGTTTTGTTTCTTCTGCTTTTGAAACAATGCGCTTAACACGGTTGTCTTTTTGTGTTTCATTTCTTGGCACTTTATTATTATTTTCACAAAACAAAAACAAAATATTTATAAATAAACTTTCAACGATTACCTTCAGAGCTTTTCTCTTAAAACGTATAGAGAGCATACCGTTACTTTTCGCAATGACTACAATGTTGAAAGCAAACCGCACCCAGTGCTTTTACCAAGCCAACTGTCTATGCATTTCACATTTTTCGAAAAAATGGAACAATTAACGTAAACGTGAACAAGTTGGCGAGAGCAAGAGTGAGAGAGCTGACAGTGAGGGTTCATGACACATGCTGCTGACGATTTGCCTGCCTATCTTTCGCCGGTGTATTTCAAAGGTTATCACAAGTTGGTGAAATTCTATATACAACGCACAGTGAAGCCGAAACTGGAAACCATTTCAAAATATGAAGAAATATAATTCAAGATATAGTCTTTAAAATGCCGCTGCTGAAGTTTTATTCTTGCATTTAATCCGTTTAAAGCGTCAACAATTTGTTTTGGTGCACTTTCTCGCTTACGAAGTACCCCTCTGCATCTCTATCATTCCAACGAAATATGGACTTCTAGTGCAGGATCGACATGCCGTATCGCCATATGTACATAAACCACGTCATCCCAGCTGTTCCAGCGCACATTTGCAAGTTTTGTATGCAAGTTCCTACAAAAATGGTAAATTCAATTAAATCCTGCTGACACACCCTGTATAAGTTAACAAAATATCTACAAACTACTCACCCACTACTGCAAACATACTGTTCTTTTGTCTCATTATACCACCAGCCACTTTGCATTGTCTTCGCACACTCATTGCCGACGTCAAATGTTTGAAAACTCCAATCTTTTGCGTTGACCAGGTCGTCCCTAAGGTTTTCGATATCCAATGATACTAATCGATATTGTTCTGTTTCATTGGCTATCAAAAAGTTCGTATACATTCTAGAAGGGCTATCATTGGTTGCTGTGCCCAATTGTATCCATAATTGGGAATTCGAACCCAACAGTAGTTTATGTAATCGCTCAAGTCCAATAAAAAAACTACCAGTTAAATCACCGAAACCATTTTTGTATTCCTGCCAATTGCGATTGAATGATAATTTGTCATTTATACGTCGCTGTATGAGCAGCCAAGTCTCGTCTCCGCTCGGATCAGGTAAACAATAACCATACATGTTGTTCAAATTATATTTCGTCATATTCAAAGCGTAAATGCCGCCAGCTGTTGTTGCATCCTCGGATTCTGTGGCTTGCTTCGACTTAATTGCTTCGTGGCAGCTGTTTGCGGTTTCAACACCAACTTTTGGCTGCGCATTCACTACGATCGTTTTGTCGTAAGTATTCGGCACATATGTCGCATACGAAGGCAATTTATCTTCCTCGGTATATGTCTCAATTATATTTGTAACGTCGTTCAATAATGCGATAGCTTCTGGCGGTAACTTTAGGATCTCTTCGGGTTTATTTTTTAGATTTGTCAATAAATTGATTAGTGTTTTGTGCGTTTTCTTGTCGATCTGTTTTCTATTTTTAACGCTATCCTGTGTGCAATGCTTTTGTTTACCGAGTTCACTTTGCATTTCCTGCAACAATTTGGTTTCGAACTTCTTCAGTTCTTTCTTATATGTCTTCATTTGTGTTTCGAACAGGTCTTGAATGATTTTTTTGTAATCACTTTGCTTTTGCACCAGCTCTTTGCTCTGTGCGTTGAGCTTCAACACGATGTATTTTTGAAGCTTCTGCAATATATTATCATTACTTTGCTTCTTTTGTGTGTTCTCCAGATTTTCCAAACGTTTCTGCAGGCTTGCGTAGTTATTCCGTAGGTTGCTTAAACTAAAAATTATTGAGAAAGCGGTTTTAAAATAATATATACAGAGTTAAGAGACCCTAAGTTAGTGATTACTTTGAGAGGGACGACATAGATTTTGAGGAAGAAAGTGAGAATTTTAAAATTATGAACAAAGTCGTACTATTTTTTGCTCGTAGGAGTACACTGAGTTAGAAGACTTTAACTTAGTTTGCGTAACTTTTGTTACAAGTTTTGAAAGACAATTCAGTGCATTTATATTATTGTTTGTATAAATGCTTGGTAATCACCTCTGCCGATGTTCGCTTAATTTTTCTCGCAAAATTTTGGCCTCCTCATGTAAGTTTGCTATGTTTGCCTCGCCGCCAAAAAGTAATGTGTATGCCTGGCGAGTAAAAATTGTAAATATTTGCAACATTTAGACCATTTTTCATATATTACGTTGCTATTTCGCTCCACCGATATGGCAGCATGGCTCCAAACAAATATGAAAAGCGCGAAATATACGGAGCACATACGTATATGGGCCATAATAATAAGGAAAATGCTGTAGCAACCCGGTTAATTGTTTTTCTTTTAAAAACTGTAATACTCTCAAATTTCGAAAACACTCACAATCTTACAATATTTGTACTTGTTTGCCCTCAAAGACACCACCAAAAAATAATAAAAATATTTAAGTCTTTTTCAGAAAGATTTGCTTCTTCTTTTCTCTATGACTTCTGCCGTAGAATTAGAACTTTATGCTCATACTTTAATTTGCAAATAATTTTTGACAGACATTTTCTCTCATTTGCATAAATCTATGTTTTTTACTTATTTGAAAATTCACTGAAATTATTGTGTCTTTATTACTTTCACTATTTTCGGAAAAATAACAGCGCACTCATTTCGATTTCTAAACAGAACGGTTATCACTCCTGTGCTTTAACTCAAACTCATTGTTTTCGTCCGCACTTATCGCTTTCACTATAGAAACTGTCTCACAATCTACAAAAGCAAATATTTTTCCCGAGCTGAGATTTGATAGCGGGTTCCGGCCAACCGGAAGGTTGCGGGAAGAACTGTTCGCGAGCGAACTTAAAAGCTATAAAAATGAAATGCAGAATGCGAGATTAATCGGCGTTCAGCTCTCTTATATTGCTTATCTGCCCATAATCTTGGGTTGCTCTCAACTCTTAAACGTTTCCAGGAATATCAAATTATCTTGTATTGCTATTTCGCAATCGTAAGTTTCATATTCAAAAGCTTGTCACAGCGTCTGAGAAGACTTTCCGTTTCTAATTAAATTTCATTTCAACCTACAATGGCGTTTTTGATAAGAAAAATTAATAATCGATTAATCTGTAGAACAAAATTGTCAGCATATACATAATATATCGACTTATATCTACTATAAAAATCGTTTAGTCGATAGTTTAAAAGTACATATACATTTGTAACTATTTAATAGGACAAGATTTCTTTTACTGTGCCAATCTGAATATATTGAGCACCCTAAGTTGTAACTTAAGACAAGTAAAAAATGATCGATTCTTTTAAATTCTAGAGTGGCCTAACCACATACACAAATTATTTCAAATTATTTGGTGAACTAATAAATTTCTCAGAACAATTTCGCGACTACCAGCTGATCAACAGTCGACTATGGTCTTCGTCTGCACTCTCAGCTACGGCTGCTATATATTTAGTATACATTTATTTACACATTTCGTGTCATTTCCCAGCACTCCATAAAATTATTTATCGATTATTTTATTTATTTTTTTTTTTACTTGCACCCAACGGCTTCGTTATCTAATCAAGTTTGCTTATCGTTGAGGTTGAATGACTGCTTTCATACAATTACTAAACAAATTATAAACTTACTAAGCACATAAACCCACATATACTTGTAGTGACCCCTTTCCCAAAGGCCTCTACATACATATGAGTGCATGTGTGTGAATATATTGTATTAGCATATGTATTTGTGTGTGTGTTTACGCAAAAAAGTGCATTTGCAATTGTGTCGTCACTTGTGTCATTTTACATTGCCGCTGACCCACTTTGGGCGCGTGAATGTGGCGCTTAAAAATATTTACATATCTACACATACACACATACATACATACACATGGTAGCGGACGGAGTGGCAACATTACTACACCAGAAGCAAACAGAACAGAAAGAAAAAGTCTTTTCTCAAGCACTGCTGCAGCCAAAAGTCATATAAGAGAGCAACAAGAATGAGAAAGAAATAAAATAAAAACTAGCGGATGCCAAAAAAACATAGTTTTGTTTATTGTTAAAAATTGAATAACTGAATCGCACAATAAAATATCTGAAAAGTGCTGAATTGTTGTTGCTGCCATCGTTTGACATGTGCATATGTAAAATCGTGGAAAATGGAATGACCTTAGAAACAGCAACAAAAAAAATAAAATGAAACAGGAAAATATACCCTTCACAAATACAAAATATCTCGTATGTTGAAATATTCGGCGGATCATTCTGAACAACTTTGCCAAAGAGAGTATGGGTCTAAAACTGGTTTCGAGCAAGCGATTTTTAAGGCGACTACCTATGGTTATTTTACCATAACTAATCCTTCTTAAAAATATATTAAATTTGGAGTGAATGGTATCAATTATGTGTGTATTTTAGTTCCGACATTTGCGCAAATTAACCGTAAGTTAGTTAACCATTGGTTAACTTCACTCAAACTTTATCAAAACCAAGTTTATTTTAAAGTGTAACGTCGACATGTTATCTTTTGTTTTGCTGTGTCAAGGAAATGCATGATGTGTCGGTTAGTTAACCGCTGGTTAATATATATATCCTTTTATACAAATGTATTTGAAAACTTGTTTATTTCGGAGTGAGCTGTTTATATAGTGTTAGGTGTACACATAAAGCGATATATAACTGGCGGTTAGTTAACCACGGGTTAACTTCACTAAAACTTTTTCATCAATAAGCTTATTTTAAAGTGTAATGTTGATACAATGTGTTTTGTGTTGCTGTTTCAAGGAAATGCTTGGTGTAACTGTTGGTTAGTTAATCGGTAGTTAATATATATTTTATTTATACATATTCTTTAAAATTTTTTTGTGGGTGATATGTTTACGTAGTGCAAAGTGTACACATTACACGAGATATAACTGACGGTTAGTTAACCACTGGTTAAGTTTACCCAAACAAATTTGATATGAAGGTTATCTAAATTGAGGCATCTTATAGTATCAAGCTTGCATGTCTATAGAGTGCCTTTATCATCTATAACCATTGTTTTTACTTGCGAGCATTAATGCACACTTAAGCCGATAAACAGCGATGGGTATTTGCTGCCAATTTTCCAACCCATTTTTGCGTCATTACTATGGCAGCTTTAAAGATGCTTTAAATCATTCTTAAACATTAAGCATTCTTAAACAGCCAAAAATAACTGTAACCAGCATATTCGGCTTTTTAACACATTTTAATAATGTTGCATAATGCATTTGGGATTTAAGTTGTTGGCTCAAACTGCTGCAGACAACAATAAGCTGCTCAATGCTGTTTAGAATATTTTTGCTGCTCAGCCTTAAGTTCCCTGCGACGGAGAGCGAGGAGAGGAGAGGTGTTACTTTGCGCAAAGTTAAATGCGCTGTTTGTGACGCTGACAGCGTTGCATTGCCAACAGCACACAGTGGCGCTGACAGCTGCAGTTGCAACAAATACACAGAGTTGCTATGAATGCAGCGAATGTTGTGGAATGAAGCAATGAGCGTGCAAAAATTTTGGTATTAGAAAACAAAAACAAAACATGTGCACAAAATATAGGAAATAGAAATAAATAAATAAACTTGAGGCAACTTTACATATCTGTGCAGCCAAGTTAGCGCAAAGTAGAACAATTGCGCTGACAACCGACAAGCACGAGTTGCTTTTCGAAAAAATTTGCTAAAAAAAGAGAAAAAAAAATTGTTTGAAAGTTTTTGGAGTTTCTTGTCGCATTTTGTATTCATTTTATATTTTTGAATTTTTTATTTTCCATTTTTTTTTTGTAATACTATTAAACTTTTAAATTTTATTCTACATTCAAGCGTTCAATTGTAATGCCATTTTTTCCAGTTCAAGTGACTTGAATGTGCATGGAATTGGCAAGTGGCATTGCTGAAAAGTGGCACGTGATCTATGCAACAACTGCAAATGTGTGCCTATACATTCGTGTGTGTTTGTGTACCGTTATTTACTGCCACAATTAAGCAAGCACAATTTTCGGCAATGCCTTCACCCGCAATTGTCGCTGGCATAGCGCATATTTGCAGCATTTTTTTTTTTGGTATGTGCATTTGTCTGTGGCAGACAATCGCTGACAAAATCAGCATAGCATAACATAGCACAACATAGCATCGCATAATAAGCGTACACCAGCATCAATACTATAATATTGAAAGTTGCTGGCAATCACAACCAAATTCATCGTTTTCGGTTGGACCAATTGCTGCTGTGGTCGATTTATGCCTAAATTCGGGATTCAGGGATTGTGTTTTTCAACGTGCAACCTTCGTTGTGTTTGTTGACGTGCATTTTTTGCTGCACAGAGGCGGGTGCGTATCTTCGCTGCTAAAAGATAGTGGTTCGAATCATTGCTAGGGTCTCGGAGCGTACGCACGTCTAAAACACTGGAGATGTGTCTTCCGTCTTTTACAACATGATCGATCTGGTTGGTGGCTTTTCGATTCGGCGACAGCCAAGTAGCCAGATAACTATATTTCGGAACCCGGCGGAGTCGATCAGCTTCAACCCATTTGGGATGTTTCATCATGGAGGCTGAATTTACCGACCGTAGTGCCAAAGATACCTTCTTTGTTCACCCTAGCGTTAATATCGCCAAGCACGATTTTGAT
Organism: Bactrocera dorsalis; assembly: GCF_023373825.1. Classification (NCBI taxonomy): domain Eukaryota; kingdom Metazoa; phylum Arthropoda; class Insecta; order Diptera; family Tephritidae; genus Bactrocera; species Bactrocera dorsalis. Next base: position 27,379,494 of record NC_064307.1, on the reverse strand, counting down.
ATTTTGGCGGTTCAGCTTTCATAGTTGCGCTCCAAGTGCTCATAGAAGGAATCTTTGATCACATTGACCTTCTATTCCGTTGGGACTTGGCCGCAAATCAGCGATATGTTGAAGAACTTCACTTTGATGCGGATTGTAGCCAGATGTTCATCCACAGGGGTGCATGTCAGGACTCGGCAACGGAGTCTGTCTCCCACTAAGGTAATCACATCGAATTTGCGCTTCTTTATACTGTGAAAATGACACAAGAACCTATTCGTCTCAGTCCTTGTCCCGTCCATCGCTTTTCATGGACGGCGGAGACGTCAGCCTTTACTCTTATGAGGACATCAACCAGCTGGGCAGCAATACCTTCCCAATTAAGGGACCGGACATTCCAAATGTATTTATGCCCTTAAATCATAATCCTTAATGCGTTCGCCGTGGTCGTCATCAAAAGGAGGGCCTCTCATACGAGGTTGTTGTGTCACTTTCATTTAGGGTGTTTTTTAAGTGGCCAAACCCAGCGCACACCCCTGAGGATAATCTCTCCTCACCTTCTCACTTTAGCTCGCCTTCAAACGGTTTTTTTGGCTACCCAGAGGATACTTGGTCTAAGACCGGAAGTTGTGAGCTGATTGAGCTATATGTAAAAGAATAGTTATTGGCCACTCCCAAGTGAATGGCGCTCAGAGAACTTTCCTCACATGCGTGAACTTCGACATGTGGCTCCATCCTCCTGTTAACCTATTCAGAGTATAAAAATATGAATTTTAGCATGAGAGCATTGTACGACGAGAGCACCAACTCCTAATGGAGGGCATTTTTCTCAGCCGTTACATAAAATCAGATGTAGGGCAAACAAAAAAAACAACACAAATCAATCACTAAGCAAATTCCAATTAACGCCTATAATTGTAACTAAACAATAAAGTATATACATATATATAAATCCAATTATCTTCTTTGCTTGGGACGGCTGACGCAAATTCCTCAAAAAATATTTATAATTATCGGTTGTGTCGACTTCAAAGCGCACTACAGAAGGAAGAGCAGAATATTGAATGACCTTGTCGCGTAGCAGCCGGCGTGCGACCTCCAGGCAGTATAATTCCTAAGACGCTGCGATTTCGTCAAAATGAGAAAAATCTATATTAAACATTGAAGAATATGTTAAATGGCGCTGCCGGTCACAGCGTTGGCCAATTCGATATATAATTTATCATAAATTGCAACAATACATACAAACATATGTATTACATAAGTTTAGTAACTTGAGTTAGTGGCGCAACGACTTTATTTTGCCGCCGGTGGGTCGAGCGAAAATCAATTAGCGAAGATGAGTAGCTAATAAGTCATAACTAATAGCAGACATTGACTTGGCTACTGCGCCGTCGAAAAGTCGAAAATGGCCCACAGCAAACGAAAAAATGATTATATATTCTACAACAAAAAAGTACAAATCTTAAAGCTTACAGAAATTTTGAATTTTGATAAGCAAATTGACGTCGCATTTTCTATTAATTAATTATTGCGGCCTCCAGACCACCAGAGGCACATATGTATAATATTCAACAAATCAGTTGTCGAGCTTTAGGTTAGGTTCAGTGACGATAGTTGCCACTTGACAGTAAAATGTGTTACACCGCTATATTTAGAGGCAGTGTGGTGAAATTTTTCGCAGTTTACTTCATTTATCGCACCGAACTCTGTAGATGGGGTGAAAAAAGAGGAAAACCCAATTTAAGTCTGTTTCCGTGGCGTAACCAGGTTAAGCTCTGAGCTTCAGAGTTCGTATCGGCTTAAAAATTTTTTGAAGTTATTATTGTTTGTCATCGAACGAGATATAAGGTATGATTTGTCTGGATTCTATCGTCGATTACTTCTTTCTTTCTTGGCAGCGAGCATGCTGATTTGGTCCACGCTTTTACTTCAATTCAGTAGTTTTTGAATGGTTGATCATCATACAAACCATATGGATTGAATGTTAACTGTTCCCTTCCCCCTGCGGGTAGGGGGGACCCCCTCAACCGAATATACCCGCGGTAAGGCATGCCTGTCGTAAGAGGCGACTAAGATCCTGGCCACCAGTCCAGAGTTGTGTGGAAACTCAACTGGTTGTAGTTTCGGTTACAAGGCCATACCAAATCCTTTAACCTGGTACCACGGGGAGAAGTAGCCCTTGGAGGTAACTCCAATCTGATCATTAGGTTTGGCCCTTTGTGGAGATTCGTGGTGGTTGTGGTTAAAACCCAAATCGCGGGAAGAACTGACTTTGTCAGTTCGAATGTGGAGTTGCATTGCAACCTGGTGCCGTGCACATAGTACGGTAGAGGTTTTAGATGGGCCTCGAACCCTACCAAGGTGGTTAGTGTATCCATGCCACACTGCCAATTGGTACTGAAAATGTTTACCCAGTTTTCAGGGCGCTGATCAACGCATTGTATTGATCCGTTGTGCTTCTGAGCACCGTGGAGTTAAGCTGTCGACAGCAGGATCCCACGTTAAACACACTTCACGGTTAACTGTTCCCATTCAAAGAAACAATGTTCGCTTGCATTAAGCTCATCCCAATTTATCTTAGGATTGGAGGTCCTCAAGAGACTTAAACGCAGGGTCAATCGGGTCCGACAAGACAAGTCAATCGGGTCGTTTACGCAGCTGCCCTACAGCCCACATCTAGCCCTGTCGGTATTTTTTGATTTCCCTGTCTAAAAAGGCCGATAAAAGGCAAGCATTTTGAGACAACAGAGGAGATTCAAGCACCTCGGCTCTCAAAGTTATTCCGGAGAATGCCTTCCGTGACGCCTTCAATGCTTGGAAATCGCGCTGGCAGCGCTGCATCGACGCAGAACGAGCTTATTTTGAAAGTTTTAAAAGAATTGTAACGATTAGTTCAATCAATTTTTTTTTTAACGACTCAGTCCTATTACTCTCCGGACAAACCCTGTTTTGGTACTTTTTCGTACGACTCGTACTTTTTTGTTTTACTAAGGAACGCGCATACCAGGCTTCGTAGAGATATCTTAATTTTTACTCAAGTTACAGCTTGCACGGACGGACGGATGACAGTCACCCGGATTTCAACTCGTCTCTGCATTCTCATCACTTACTTACTCATACATATGTCTATCTCGCTTAGTTTTAGGTGTTACAATCAACCGTTAAGTGAACAAAACTACTATACTCTGTAGCAACATGTTGCAAGTGTATAAAAAGCAAAAATGACAATGCTATGCTATTGGTATGCAGCAACAACAATAACAGCAAAGAAGAACAAAGTCACAGAAAGTTTACTGTAGCGACTAGGTGTTGCCTCTCGACTAGACCGGACCACAATTGCTCTGCTACACATACACGCACACTTTCACAAATTCTTTTATGTGTACATATTTATATAAATATATTTGTATGCTATAGTAGCTTTTAAATGCATAAATTGATTAAGTCCATACTTCAATGGTAATTTATGCGGCAAAATTACGGCGGCTGCTGCTGCACTGCTGCTCCTAATACCTTTGAGGCAGCCAAGCCAGCGACCGGCGCGCAAATTATTGCCCGGCGTGTGCGTTGCAAGCGCGTGTGGCAAGCAAATATACAATTTGTGCGTGTGCGCGTTTTTCTCGTCGTTTTTCTTTTGTGCTTGTTTTTGTTTTTGGTTTTGCTCTTTGTTCGCTTTCAGCGCTGCTCGTAATTTTGCAACGCGCTATTAATTAATTTACAACTGCCCGGCACGCATTGTGTATTTCCTCTCCGCCTCTCTGAATGTGCAATTAATTTCAAATGCATTTGCTTAAGTTCTACACACACATACATACATACATACAAGTACAAGCATAAGTGCAAGAAGTTCTGTGGACTTGCTAAGCATCGAAATGCGTTTAGTATTTATTCAATTGTAGTTTTACGCGTTGCTTTGTCCAATTTATTAGTGCTCAACGTTTTGTTTTTCCATTCACTTAAGTATTAAGTATTGTGTTAAGTGCTTCCCGCTTCGATAGTCTGAAGGCATCTTTGCAGGTAAATTCATGCCTGTTTAGATACAAATGCATTCGTTTGCTAACCGGATATAACCGGATAGAATACCTGAATGTTTGCTAATTGTTCTCGTATTCAGGGTAGGGTTGGGTCAGTAGCCTTTAAGTGAAAGGAAAATTTGTTAGAAATAAATAAATGTTGTTTAAAAATGTTAAAAACTATTGAAAAGAAAAACTTACAATAATAAAAACAAGAAAGATCGTTAACTTTTTATACCATAAAAAGGGTTTACGAGTCAGTATACCATATAGGATCTATATTCTTTATGTATATTCTTTGGGGATCTGAACAATTTGTTCGGAGATTGTAGCGGCTCTTTACATAGAAAACTAACTCTGATTTCGTGAATATAGCTTGGAAAATGAAAATCTTTTCCATTCAAGAACTTAATTTCGATCGGTCAGTTTGTATGGCAGCTATATTCTATAGTAGGCTGATCTGAACAATATGTTCAGAAATTGTAGCGAGTTGTATGATAGTTATATGCTATAGTGGCTTTTCTTATGAAAACTTTTGCGCCGAATCGCAAGTTGATTTCTCAGATACTGAGAAACTAGGGCGCGTATATATGTGAAGATGGCTAAATTGACTCAGCTCGTCACACTGGTCATTTAAAAATGTTTTTTTTATAGGGTATCCAGCGTTTCTTTCTGGATGTTAAAAAATTCGTGGCAAAATTAGGTTTTTTTTTACGTATGAAGACACTGTGTATATTCATCGCATTTTTATGCAGTCTTCTTACAGTTCGCAGAACTAATGAGTTATTGGGTTATAATGCATAAAGTTTATTACAGTTTTTGTGTTGTAGAGTTAATCAGAAACGTATCTCTCTCTCTCTCTTCCTCCATCTCTCTTTCTCTTTTCTTCTCTCTCTGTCTTTCTTTCCCTCTCTCCCTATCCCTTTCTCTATCTCTATCTTTCTCTCTCATTTCTTCCATCATTCTCTCTATCCCTCTCTCACTTCCTCCCTATTCCTCTCACTCCTTCTATATCTTCCTCTAACTCCCTGTATCTCTCTCCCATTTCTCTCTGCCTCCTTTGCTCTCTCTCTCTCTCCTTCACTCCTTCCCACTCTACGTCTATTCCTAACTCCTTCTCTATATCTTTCCACTTCCCTCTCTTTCGAGCTTCTCTCTCTCTCTTTCCTCGCTCTCTCTGTTTCACTCTTGCTCTTAAAGTTGAAAAGAGTTCGCAGACTTCATGAACATTAAAATGTATAACAGCTTTCTCATTTGGGAAGTTCTTAACTCTTTCATATTTATTTCGAATTTCATTTTCGGCTTCTTATAGCTTTATTAAATCTCTCATGAATTTTTAGTGCTTAAGCGTTATACAATTTTTACTTGAAATATAATATTTTTTCTTATCTTTCTTTCGTTCTAGGTGAGTTGAGTTATATAAAATCGAGTTTTTAGTGTTAAATCTCAATCAGGCTCCTTATGATGCACCCTTATGCGGTAAGTTAAGAAAAATTAAAAAGAAAATATAAAGAACCTCCCGATTTCTTACCTCAGTATTCGTCTTAATAAACATTGAAACAACCCATAAAGTTAAAAATAGGGTACGTAACTGGATGTAATTTCCAATACTTGATCTAGCAAGCTAAATCTGAGCAATACCTTTCATACCTAAAATATGGTATTGTATTCATAGCGGAAGCATACTTGCAGAGAGTAATATCAAGAACAGAGAGCTCAGCCGTATTTTAACAATAAAATGTGATTAAGTTAAATGAAGTGGGTTTATTGTGAAGAATTATGAAAAGTGAAAAAGTTCTGATCCGACCTTTAAGACTGATCGAAGAAATAAGATGCAAGAAGACAACGTTTTCTAGAAATATTTTTATACAAATGTCATCATAAATTTTTAATTTTACTTTTAATTTTAAATTAATCTTTATTATACATATAATGGTGATAACCATATAAAAAAAAATCCTAAAAAACTTGAAACAGCTGGCGGCTTTACTTGTAATGCTTTTGTGCGCTTAATGAAAGATTTTTTTTTAATATTTTATGTTTTGAAAAAGTATTGATATTTGCAGTATAGTTAGTTTCTTCAATTGAAATAAATTACTTAAACTGCATGAAATTTTGATTCATCAATATTTTGTGGCAACACTGACAACAATATTTCCTTAAAATTCGAATTGGGTGGTAACCCTTCACATAAAAATATGTTATGTGAGTATCGCAAAAATTAGTTCTTATTATAAGAGTTTTTGGTGGCTACAATGACCACAATATTTCTGTAAAATTCGAGATGGGTGGCAACACTGACAACAATATTATTTAAAATTCAAAGTAAGTGGTAACCCTTTAAAAAATGTTTTCATTATTATTAGCTTCGCTTCTTTCTATATTATATTATTTTATGCTATCAAAATATGGTGGCAACTCTGACAAAAATATTTATTCTAAAATTCTTAGCGGACATTTCAAAAAATATTTGTTAGCAATTTCGCAGAAATTGGTTTGTATTATGAGTTTTAAAACATATGTATTTGTACATTTCAAAAGCTTTCTTATCAACAAAACACTTTTTTTATTTTTGTGATAATTTGTGTTCATTCCATAGAATGTTAGTTATCACCAGAGCAAACACTTTTTATGCGATCTCTTGCGGTAAACTCACACACCCTCACGTACATACTATACATTAACTCAGACTCCAGCGGTGAATGACATTTTCTAAGCACTCACACACACACACCCACACCGACACACATGAGCCTCAGCTAAATCGCTTTACTTCGCCTTTGTGCAATTCGTCTAGCAAAAGCACTTAGAACTTTGAGCTCCGTTGTTGTACATTGCCTTTGTGTCATTGTAGTCAAATGAAATGCACCGCCAGCGAGATGAACCCCGTACAGTGTGTGTGTGTGTGGTGAGGGGTGGTGTGGTGTTGAGACACGATTGCGGTGCTCATTTATGCGGGTTCATAAACCAAACAAAACTGTTAACCAGACAAATAAGCATAAAACTCAAGAAGCAGCGCGCCGAACATTTAACGATGAGTCGAGCTCAAAGGGAGGCAAGCGGTTAGCTGATGTGCTGGCTGGGTACACAGGTGTACAGATAAGTGAAATTGTAGCAATGAATGCCGGGCTCGAGTCTCTCCTTAGTCGACTCAAGTATTTACACATTTTATTTGCGGTTGGGTGAGTGTTTGCATAGTATCTTCATTGTTCCCCAGTAATACGTGTGCATATCTGAAAATTATATATGTATGTATATGTATGAAGCTTTGCCGTATAAACAAGCTACTAAGCAATCTCGAGTCGGCTCTAGCACTGCACTTATGTTATTATCGGCAATGTGCACATACAAAAGTATAGAGACTGTTCGTTACCGCTTTTGTCGAAATTTATTGCATCTTTAGACCAAGAAAGTTCTTTGTACTTAGCTTGACTATGAAATTGCTTGTAGAGTATCAAAAGTTGAGTTTATAGAGCCACTAGTTGAGTTTCTACCGTTATATGGTCAAAATAGCTCAAATAGTCAAATAGCTCAAGCTCTGTAAACATTTTTTTGTTGAAGGTTCCTAATTTTCACTGTTTGGCGCCAATTTGATGTTCCAAGTATAGACAGGTCCTACTCCACCAGGTCTTTCCAACAGAACGAGGTCTTCCACTTCTTGTGTTTCCTCCGGCGGGTACTGCGTCGAATACTCTCAGAGCTAGAGTGTTTTCAACCATTCGGTCCAAATGACGGAGCCAGTGTAGCCGCTGTCTATGTCAATGGTGTAATCTATCTCGTACAACTCATCGTTCCATCAACCGCAGTATCCGACGAAAGAACCATAAATCTCCCGTCTTGACTGACAGAACTGTGTTGAACAAATTTGTGGATCTTCATCACGATAAATAACTTATAGAAAGCCACTCTCCTATCGAGATCTTGTAGTCCGCGCTTCTGTAGAAGTCTGTACTGTCTTAAATATTTCATGGCAAGATTCTCACATTGCATTCCATTTTCACGGAAGATTGAGCCTTGAGGTCCTCAAGTCTTAGCTCCCAATAAAAAATGATTTTTGCAACCATTCCGAGATCTAATTAAACCACAATCGACCCTCGTGTCAATTGACATGAAGACACTCACTGAAGTGCCGTTATTTCTTATTGCATTTGTTACTGACTCCTTGCACTGTTGCGCCTGTCGCTGCAACACCTTCCCAACCAATACAATTGCTTTATGCACCTTCTCAGCAGATCCACACCTACATACCCATAACGTCATTGCTGTAGCAAATATTAACTGCGGCCCAACGTTGCAAGCTACACTCCACGTCAGTCCCATTCATTGCAGCCAAGTGTTACAGGGCTGCCAGCCAGCCAGCCAGCCCTCAGCCCATAGCCCACCAGCTAGTCGGGGGCAGTTAGTTGGAAGTCAACAAGCGGGCAAACAAGCAAAGTAGCCTCGCTACCCAACTCAATCGTGCCACCAAATAGCTAACTACTACTACAACAACAACATATACAATCAGCTGCCACAATCTTCAAGGTAACTTTGACTTTGACTCGCAACCAAGTTGACGTTTATTTGTATAGCTGGCTTGTGGACTTGCTATATCAGTGTGTATATGTGTATGTATTCATGTATATACATATATACATATGTATGTGTGTGTGTATTTGCATTTCGTTTTGCTCTGTCTTTTGCTACTTCATTTACTGTTGATTTTTGCGATTGTACTTGCAACTCGAAAGCAATTGTGCTGCAGCTGCTGCTCCCACTGGTTAGTCCGTTGGTCATAAGCGGCTGATAAGCGGGCGTATATAGTTACTTCGGGGTTAGGGTGGACAAAAATGTGTTTATCTTAAATTTTTTATTAATTTCTGCAAACGAAATATTTTCCAGTCCAAATTTTTCAATAAATAAAAAAAAAAACAAGATTTGTTTGGACAAAAACTGCCACACCCTAATCCGTTCTAATACAATATTAGTTGTGGGGTGGATGTTGTAGTTAAGTTGAGTTCCCTGGCTTAGTTAAGAGAACTAACGGCAATACCCAATCGGAGTTGAAGAAATGAAAGTAAATACTCTGCATTTACTTTGTTTAACTCTTGACCTCACAAACGTGAGCCAGTCACGAAGGAAATGTTGAGTTGTTTCCACCTTATCTTCTTCCATACAGCTTCCGCATAAGAGGTCTGATAAGATTCCCAACCTTACAGAATAAACGCCTATGCGGCAATGGTCTGTTAAAATCGCCACAACTTGTGAAAGGCTAACCTTACTGAGTGCAAAGAGAGCACTAGATCTGTTATCGATCTTGGGCCAGAGGATTTTACGATGGCACATGTACCGATGGCCGATACCAGCGCTGGTCAACCACCCGCGTAACTATCTAGTAGTAGAACACAAGAGGATACGGGAGCAGTAATCCGCTCCCATTCTACCGATACCGGTTCTAGCGTGCCTTTTTTTGCTAGCTCATCAGCTTTACAGTTTCCTGCGATTCCGCGTTGACCTGGCACCCATACTAGTCTTATAACAAAGACACGCGATGCTATTGATAGAGAGGTTAGACACTTTTTGACCAGCACTGAATGCACTGTTGATGGGTTCAAGGGAAGTATCGCAGCTCTGCTATCTGAGTGAATGGTCATTTCTTTGAAGAAGCCTGAACTCCGAAGCAGCAAATCTATGTAGCATATGGCTACAAACTCGGCTTAGAAGACACTGCAATAGTCAGAAAGTCTGAAACAGGTGGTGATATAGAGTTTCTGACAGTAAAGTTTCCCCACAAGTTCGGTCTATCCGTAAAGAAGCTCACTGCCCCTCTCCTCCAAGGGCTTCTTCGCACCAACAGCTCCTTCGCCGGTATATGGGTAGAGAAGGAGCCGCAAGAGTTCGATTGGGCGAATCCATGATCTAAGTGATCTGGTATAAATTTAAAATGAGTGAGGAACTCCGAGTGTTCAGACAGACACGTGTTCTTTTAGGAACCCAGAGTCTGATGGCAACGCTATGTGCAAGACGGCGTTAAGTGCCACATTGGAGTAGACCTTAGTGTACCACATATGCTGATGAGCGCCGCCCGTTAAACGCCCTCGAGTTTCTTTGCTATCCACCACATAAAGACTGCATAGAACATAATGGGTTTGACTATGATGTTTGCCAATGGCTTCTCTACAGAAGTGCAAGGCAATCGATGTCTTTTTTTGCTCTCTCTTCCCTATTCAGCTTCTATGAAAGCTTCCTATCCAGGATGAGCAATAGATATTTCACTGCATCCGCTGGTTGCAGACAAATGTCTTCCGTTGTACTCAGTTTTTGGACTGCCATTCAGTTGAGTTAGTTATTTCGTATTTAGAAGAAGAAATCTATGAACTGCCGATTAACTCGATTTAAGGGTTAATCAAAGTCAGCTCGGCATTTTCAGGCACAACAGACCAGGTTATGTTCTCCACCAGCGAGTTAATATAAAGACGCCTGTGAAAACAGTATATCAATTCTGGTAGATTTTGCTAGCGTTCAGATTGGTTAACTCGAAAGTGCTTTCTGACTGTGACAAAGTAGGAACTTTGAGACAAATTGACATTTTTTTTAGGATTTCTAAAAAGCTGCATCAGCTGTGTTTTCAGTTAAAACTCACTGTTTTTGGCCAATCAAAACTCGCAACAAACTTTCTGAGCGCTGTTAAGCGGTGACATTTATGCAACATGCCATGTGTATTCGCAAAGACATGCATACATTCGTGCTCGCATATATCAAAATTGTGAGGTTTCCTAAAAATTTAGTCCACATAAGCGTGGACGCTGCACTTGACCACAGCTGACACATGGTTAGCGTGGTTTATGGCTTTAACTAACTGCAAATAGCGGTCTGTATGTGCTGTGCTATTGCTGGTCCGGCCAGCGGCAGCGGCAGCGGCGAAATCTGTTGACTGGCACTGCACTTTGCCATCAAATGATAAAACTTTATTCTTTGTTGTTGTTGGATATTGTTACACTGTCAGTCTGTCATCGTCGTCAACGTTGATTCGGTAGCAAAATACTTTTCTACGCTATTCCAATGGTTGTTGTTGGTGTTGCTGTTGCTATGTGCACTACTGTACTTGTTATCACCACTGTCACAGCTCCTAACATTAATGATCCTGTCACTCCATTCTGGCGCGCGAATTTATCGCAACAAATTTCGTCAACAGCATGGTTGGCAACGCTGGCATGCATGAATGTATGAAGTTAGCTATTTTGTTGCTAATGCATTTACCTGTTATCAGCAGCAAAGTTCTGCGAAATTTGTACAGCTTAAATAGTTTTCGGTATATTGGTTATTAACTGTCATAAAATCTTTGAGATGCCGTCACAAGTTTGCGATATGTGATTCTTATGTAAGTGACTTTATTGCGAAATAAGCTTTCCTTTGCTGAATATTCTTAGTGATGCACGGAAAAAGTTACTCTGAACTTTTGCTGAATGCTGTGCGATTCCGGAGGCATAGCAGTGATGGAACAGATAATGAAGTCTTTCCACAAAAAATCATTAAATTTTATTCTTCTTTTTCTTCATTGGCGTAGACACCACTTATGCGCTTATAGCCGGGTTTACGATAGCACGCCAGTCGTCCTTACTTTTCGTTGTTTGACGGCAATTGGAGATTCCAGTGTAGTCAGGTCTTCTTTTCTTGCTTTAAGGACATCCGGAGTCGCCAAGAAAAACCTGCACGCTTTTTGCTCTCACGCTCTCAAAAAGGCAGCAGGACGAATTATATGCGACTCGGATGGATGGGCATAAGTAACGACGATACATGCAGAAAGTGTAGGGAGAAAGGCATGAGAAGGGCGCTTGTATATCTCCTATGCTTCTGTCCAGCATTATTTGGAACTCGTCTTCGCTTAAAGCTTCGCAGTTCAAGAAAGTGTCGATGAAGTGTCAAAATTTGATTACAATTCGCTCTTAATATTTGCAAAACGCGTTGATTTTCGGTAGCAGGACTATGTTCTATGTTCTTTAAAACCTCTCTTTCGAGTTTGCTAATTCCCAAGAAATATATTTTAGGTGCCAAACCTTACTTTTTGCTGACAGTTGGTCGCTTATGTTGTACGCCGGATCTAAATAAATCAGAAGAGAAAACACCGAGACTTGAGATTTATTTGGGTTAACCTACAGGCAACAAACTCTGGGGTTCCAGCAAGGCTAAGGTTTTTGCATGAGCGACAAATTACTTTTTACAGTTCGCAGTAAATTCTGTGAGTCTCAGTATTAAACAGATTACGTATCCACAGAATTAAAGCAAGCTCCTTAACTCTCTTTCTTCCCGAACAAATCGTTGAGATTATCGAAGTGTGGCGGGTTCAAAAGTTGGCAAAAAATCTACCAAAATTGTACCGAGATGAACATAACTACCGAGCGATTAAATTTATTTATCACCATAGTCAAAGTATCGTATGAGTATAAGAAAGTTCGACTTCGACTGCTATAAGTCTAGGGTCCGCTCAAAGATGTTTCGTTTTCATAACAATCGGGTTAACCCTACCGGAACGTACTCGTTTTTTTCCGACCAAAGACTGTCAACCAGTCCGTAAAGTTATTAGGGAAATGTTTTCTATTGGTACAACAACAATAATATTGAAGATGATAATACCAGCTTGAGGTTTTATGGTATGACAAGAGTTCGCTGAACGTTCCTGGTAAGCCTGGTAAGCCCGTTAAGCATGTTCAGCATTGATAAGCGATCTCATCCAACACTTATTGGATTATTCACATAATCTCACCATCAAGTCGAGTGGACTCTTGAGTGGCATTCGTTAATGACCCACGTTGATTTTGGGTCAAAAATGGTGTGCCTAACCCACAGCAACGTTCTCGATTACTTCCGCGTTTTCATTAACGCTGCCGTGCATTTAATATCTTCGCATACGCCCAACTACGTTTACCGTTTGAAAGCATATTACACAAAAAATTTTACGCAAAAAGAAACCAAAAAAGACTCAAACTAACCTAACAACAAAAATTCTCAACCGAATGGACTGAACTTAAGCACAAGACGTTAGACTAAGAACAGAACATTACACTGCCTGGCCTGTATGTATGTATATCTGTAACTGTGTGTTTGTGGTCATGATGGATCGAAAGACCAATGACCAGAGCGAAAGACTTAACTTAGCCAACACATGACCGCACGACCGGCCAAGCGGCCGAAAGAAACTCTTGGCTATGAACTCGTATAAGTTGAGACAGGCGACGTCTTTCTGTTACGGCACATGGTGATTGCCGAGATAATAGACTGAAAATTGGTTAGCACAAAGGCAATGCATGGTTGCGCCGCTGACTGACTAGCTGTCCGACGGTGTGACTGCCTGACTGAGTGGCAAAAAGCATTTCGCAGCAAATGACTAGTTAGAAGAACTGAACCAAAGTCAAAACGTTCAACAGAAATAGGCACTAAAAAGACCATAATCAAGTGAACAGCAATAAAAGAATTAAAGCAGCAGGAAAAAAGCACAGAAGTAAAAACTTACCGGGAAGCCAAGAAAAATACTAAAAAATAAGCTATTAAAAAATAAATAGTCAAAGCCGAGCTCAAGTTGGAGCTAACAAGCAAGAGGATCATACAGCACGATGCGCTGCCATGCGTACGAACGTAGAACCATAAAACGTACATACATAGGCTCGTAATGTGGTAGCTGCCGAGCAAGCCGAGTGCAGTCGCTTGGAAGATGTTGCTTGTTGGGGAGCACCGGACGTCGAGTAAACATTAGTGCGATAGTATAAATATTACACGTAAACGCATGACGAACCGCTTGGCACCGAACCAGACTGGACCGCAGAACAGAGCGCACCGCCACACAGAGTAAAGTTGATAACCTTGAGAGCATTTTATGCGAAAGTTCAATGAATTGTTTACTTCCATGTTCACAAAGTGAATTAAGATCGTGAGCTAAATGCTAGAGGCGACGCTGAACCGTGAGCGACGAAGCGAGAAAACGAAACAAGCGCGTAGAAGCGTCCGAGAGATGAACTGAAAATAGCAGAGAAGCAGAAACATAAGCATAACACAGCATAATATATATAAGAGAGTGACAGGAAATAAGATTGAAAAAGTAAAAACTGCACCGACGCAACGACCGAAACCAACTGCAGATTAATATGGGCCATAACACACAGGTAAGACGAAACGACGAGGCGACGAGAGTTCGTCGACGTAAAAAACGTCACAGCAAAGTGAAAACAAAACAACAAGGCAAGGAAAGTCCAATGAAACAGAAGGTAAACGCGCCTGTTGGAGGAGGCACAAGTGCCTCTAGTAAGAAAAATTGCGCAAGAACTGCAACAAATGTGCGGAAACTCAAGTAAATATATACGCGGTCGTTGGGGGCCGGTTTGTTAGTGTAATGTACAGCGCTATGCTAAGAAAAAATATAAGCCGGCGACCAAGTAGTTCCAGAACAGGTCGCAGAACGAGACTAAGAACGACTTTGAGTTTCAAAACAAAAAAGCAGTAAAGCAAAGTATAAAAATAAACATGCATATGAGATTGTCGCAGACGCTGTCGCAATCGCAGCTGAGTACAAACGACTAAATCAAGCCAAAGAAATGAAGACTGCAATTGAAACCCATGTCTGTAGTTATGTTTATGCGGACGCAGCAGAAAATCGATAAGATTCGGTTTCGATTACAAACATACAAAACGAGACAAAGACCCAATGAACGTCTTCGGCGACCAGCTCTGTATGCGTCTGTCCGACCAGACAACAGCGGCCAAACCAACTATGGCATCGTCTGCTGTATTTTCGTACATCCGCTTGTGTCTCTTCTCGTCCCTCCGTCCGTCGATCTTTATCGCAATGTATCGTTTCTTTTCGCGGTTGATAGGTGATGGCTAAAAGCGTTTTCAATAAATTATGTATTAAATGGCAATATACAGTATACATGCGATACCACTTACTGGGGAGCAGTAGAACAATGCGCTGTTCTAAGTCGTCCGACTTCTGTGTCTGTGGAGCATATTTTTTTTTACACGATGTTCGTTGCGCTCTTTGCTTGACACAATTGAATGAGAGCGACGTGAATTGCACCAAGATCGGGTTGTGTTGCTCAAGCGCTATGTTGCTATAAATAAACAAATGGCAATTTTTCAGCGCTTCAGCACCGGAAAGTGGTGAGAAAAGTGATAAATTTTCAGTTGATTAGCGCACAAAGCGTGGTCATTGCATAGAGCTCGCGATAGCGATCAAGACGTCTTGTCTTATATAACGCTGCGCTTTCATATGACGTGAAACTAGGACAAGAGATATGTATTGACGCGCTTCGGAGAGATTTGTGAGAAGAATTCAGAAAATTTAGAAGTCTAAACTGAAAATAATGTAATGGGTAATATTTTTTTCCACATTTTGTGAAAAAAACGCCTGACCAAACGCGGCCAGTCTTACGCCATCGTTAGGTTTTTGGGTCGCAAGTGAGTCCCAACTAAGTTGTATTCAACAGCTCGCTGGCTTTGATTTATTTATTGTTCCATAGTTAGGTTTTTGGGTCGCAAGTGAGTCCCAACTATGTGTCAGTCAACAGTTCGCTGGATTTTATTTATTGATTGTTCCACATCTTTAGAACCTTAAGAGATTTAACCGGCTTCCACGTAAACCTAACACAGTGTTGTTGTTTTTATTCATGGTTTATATGGAATTCTAGTAAGATAAGTAAAGAGCTGAAGAACTGGTGCAATTCGTTGGTAATGATATGATCCGAATATACTTAACGTCAAACATTAATTCTTCTAGATCCTAGTAGTCCTCCACTAACCTCCATGTTTTCTTTTATTTTGATCTCTGCCTTGAGTAGTTTAGCTTCACTTACGGACTACTGTTACGATTGGTGGAACAGCGCCCATCTATAGCAAGGGCCATGTCAGCTCTTTCTTTCCTGCGCCTTTGTCAAACTTTGAGCTCTCATACCTTCAGAGAATGCATTTCGAGTTATAGACGGTGTTAAAGAGACACAAAAGCTACAAGTTATACTGTGAGATCTTATTCGGCAGTATTAAACAAGCACTTCGAGAACTATTTGATATTATGATGTGGCGATTCCAATAAAGTTTCTAACGACTTGTGGCCGGCAAGGCCATAGTCTTCACTAGAGGGTTGTGCGTGTTCGTTTGAGGTCCACAGCTTTCAAATAATAACTTCAGAAATTGAAGCAGTCATAAGTTCAAAATTTTAAATTAAAAAAATACATATTTCTATATTTTTATTAGCACTAGCGATAACAGCGCAATTACGGGCACACAGCACGCCCGACTGAGCAAATCAGCAAATCAAGAAGGGTGCACAGATTTGATTAATGTTGCTGCAAACAGCGCCTTACTACCGAAAAGAACAGTGAGCCAATTGCAGTGCCAGGCGGTGTGCCCTTTGTCGGTGCTTAGGACGCTTCACGCTTGGTTGCCAGGTTGCTCATTATTTCAACACCTGCCACATTATGATTGCGCTACATAATTCAGCGTTGCAATTCAGTTTGCAGTGCGCAGCAATTACTCGTCTTTCTTTTTTTGTTGCTTTTCAACCTCAGCTTAAACAACCAACAACCAACACGATGTTTTCCCATCATCAGGACCAACACTTAACGTGCTAAATCGCCATGGCTCCCCTCCGTAGGGTTCTTCGTACTTTTTTCTACGCTGCACCGCACATCCTGAGGGTCAGTGGCATCACAACCGCAACCAATAATGCCACTATCAGCAACTGTTGGCGCATAGTACGTGAAATTGTAGACACTCGCCTCGCTTGGTTGGAAATATGAGCCATGTGGGACTGAGTTTGTTCCCTGTATCCTTATGCAAATACTACGTGTCTCTCGCTTTGTAATCAGTTTATATAACATATAACTAAAAAATATGTATTGGCAGCCGACGCTTAACTGCTGTGCGTTCAAGAGACACGCTAAAACTCGGACTTTCGGCGCTTAATTTCCAGTAGCCGACCGCAGAGCTGAGTGAATCAGCTAAAAGCTCATCAAGCCGCACATAACAACAGCAGCTGTCATGATTACCGCTAGTGGATGCAAAGAAATTATGGGAAATATTATTGAGGCTGTGCGAAAAGCAGTCGCTACTCGAAGACCCTCGAATCGAAGTCAGCTGCAGTCTGACAACGAAGCCGGGATAATTACCTGACGTCGTCGCAGACAACGGCAACACCTTGGTGGCAGATTGGTTGAACAGCTGGTAGATTTTAGCCAAGCACAGCGGAAATTATGACAGCCACAGAAAAAACAAAAAACAAAAAACGGAACGTTCGTACGAAGCTACGTGCAGCAGCCGACAGAGGTGATGACAACGACATTATGAGATTGCAACAAAAATGTATGTATTTTAAATTACAAAACAAGGTTTCCAGGATACACGGTGGCGCATAGGCACCTGAAAGCGTAATAACAATGAATGAACTCGGCGCATAAATTGGCAAACAGCTGTCATTATATGTAGTAAAGTGGCAACCACCAAATGGCTGCTTGACTGGCTGACTGGTGGTGCCACTGCTGCAAAAGAGTAGCAACACAGAACGCAGAACACCAATAAGCTAGCAAATGCGCAGTAAAACAATGCGGTGAGCGCGGTGGGGGGAGTGGAGAAGCAGAGCTTGGTTGGAGCAACAGTGAGTCGGCTGCATGTATATTGAAGTGTGGCACGATTATGAAACAATCAGCTGGCTGGGTTTGTAGGGTAATTGCCCCACAGACTACGACGAGTAGACGGACGGACGGGCGGACGGACAGCGCGGCATAGACGGCGATGACGGCGACAACGACGGAAAATGAAGAAAAAAGTCGAAAAAGACTGTGGTGGCGGCGGTGCGCATAATGACGCTGCCACAATAATCATGCAGCGAAACATAAAGCGCCAACCAACCAGTGACTCCACGCAACAACTAACGAACTAACCGGCGGCACCCAAGGAAACGAAACCAGACAATCAGCTAGTCAGCCAGCCAGCCAGCCATACGAGCTCTGTGACGGCAGCAACCTGCTTTAGAAGAAAATGGAAACGTGGAAAATTGCAAACAGAACACAAGAAGCTGGAGAAAAAGGCCAATTGCAATTGCAGCATAGTTTTTAAGAGCGTGGAAAATTGTAGTGGAAATGAAAATTAAAGCAAAACCAAAAGTGCAAGTCGCAGAAAAGACGAAGAAAAGACAAATCCAGAGTCTGGGGGAAGAAAAGATAATGCAGAGTCTTTAAAAATAGAGCAGCGCTGCAATGCTTCCAATCTAGAAGCAAAATTTAGAAAAAGTGCAACGGAAAAATAGAAGAAAACTACTACATGTAACGAACTGAGTTAAAGCTGACAACCAAACTCGCAAACGGCCAGCTTAGATAGTGCGAATGCAAGTCTGGAGCGGGCGCGTTACTAAAGAAATGACGCTAAAAGTTGAGGATGACGCTTAAGAGTTCACTTTTCACATCGCTACGCTCTCGAATGGACAGCCATTGAGCTTTGAAGACAAAAAGACAAACAAATAGTAATGCAGCAAAGTCAAAAATACCACCAACAAGATGCATACAAGAAAACTGCTCTGCTCCTTAAGTAGTGCTTTATAGCCTGGCATGGAGCATGAGAGGATAGCAAATTGCAAAAAGACTTCGAGTTGGCAAATAAAAGTGCAGCAGTGTGCAGTGCAGTGAAGCGTTCTCGAGTAATGTGAGAAAATTTGTGATAACAATTCATCAAGGATGCTCCAGTTAGCGAGGGCGGGTGAAAGGCGCACTAAACTGGACCTAAGCAGTTACCATGTACACATAAAGTAAGAATGGCATAAGTGTTGGAAAGAGAGAGTGCACTCGGCCACTAACTAGTGTAGAGCAAAGTTTACACTGAATTGAATGCAGCAATGTAAAGAGTGTGGAGTGTGCAAAGAAATAATGTGAAGCGGCGAACTGTAGAGTATTTAGTTCAATAAAAGCTGCGTGCGAAGTGAACGATAAGACATACACTTGGAAGTTACAATAAAGCATCAAAAGGGGAAAAATATGTATGTGATGTAACAAAAAAGCATAGAAAGTAAGTGAATTGCAAGAAAGTGATTGAAATTGAGTTTGAACCATCTGTTTGTCGCAAATATCAGCAGTGGGAAAATTAAAGTTGCTTCATTAATAATTGAATCAAAAAATTCTATGCCTGAGAATATAATCTAGCTCAGGGACCCAAATGCTTTATACTTATACTACTAGCGGCTAAGCTGTATTTGGCTTGAGCAATATGAAGACGTATCCACCTCCAGTTCTTCCATCCAACTTCTGCAGCTGACACCCGTAAGATTCTGAAGCTTACATCGTGGCTCACTAGATCTCTTAACATCCCTTGATCTTTTAATATCTTTTGGTCTTTTAATATCTTTTGGTTTTTTAAGATCTCTAGATCTTTTAAGATCTCTTGGTGTCTGAAGATCGCTTAAGATCGCTTTTCGGCCAACCGAATTTAGCGACAGCGCATGAACTGAAAGTATCTGGGACTGGCCAAGCTCCCGCGAGAAGCGCGGAGCGCCGATCCGTTCTACTGATAGCGATGCTTTTACTCTACTTTGCAGCCATATTTTTTTTTCAAAAGCAAAATCGTTCTACTGATCTTAGTACAAATACCATCTACTATAACATCAAGTTCACTGCATCGGCCTGCAAAGACTGTCTTCGCGATTCCAATAATATCCTCTTAACTGTCAGACATTGTATAAAGGTTTTTCACAAATTTATAGATATTTATTGAAAGAACTATTACAAAATAATCTCGCTCTTGCAGTGAGACTGCTTATTCTCTTCAAACCAACTCAGAGAATGAGGAACCAATAGTCGAATCTAGGTATTAATTAGGCTTTTATAACATCGGTTGTTAATAAAACGAGCTCCAAGCGGACGGAACTCTCATTTTACCGTAAAAAATCTTCTACTCTCATTTAACATGCTATATCCCCTCTGTTTTCCTTTCTACTTGACTAGTTGCGTAATTCTCTATATTTATGTAACACTCGATGAGCGAATTGCTTGCCTTTCGGCATTTCTCACTTTCCACAGCTTACTTTGAGTGCCAATCAAAAAGTTCGTGGTGACTTTCCAGCAACTGTCAACAAATAACTTTGACAGTTGAAATAGTGGCGCTGCAAGTAAACAGTTACGAAAACCCCACAAAGTTTTTGACACTGAATTAACGTGTACATATGTCACACTAGTCACACTAATGTTAATTGTAATTGTTTTTGCCACATTTTTTCTGCCTTTTGATGGATTGTTTGATGTATGTATTTTCGTATCGATATATGTTTCTTACTTTAAGGGGATATTATATCTGTTTTATTTAATTAATAAATACGAACTGAATGTACTTAAATAACCGGTGTTCCATTTTGAACAATTTGGTGTTCTTTGATCCTGTAGTCGTTCTCCTCATCTCGGAGATCTTTTGAGGACCTCGGAAAAAAGGTGAGCAACATTTTTCTCCTTAAAATTTCATCAAATTCAGAAACCAAACAACTTTTTTTGTATTATTATAATACGAGTAGACGATATTATAATAGACGATCTAAGGACTAGTAGAAATTTAGATTTTTGACTAAATAGACGCTTTCAAAAATAAAAGGAAATTTTTGTAAAGAAATTGTGTGAGGAAATTTGCATTTCTTGGCTTAGCGGTTGCGTGGGTTTACGATTTTCATTTTTTATTGTCTTATTGAATTCTACAACATTTCTATGATATTGTCCTAAATAGTCAGTTGATCTGAATGCCCCCGAGGCTAGCAAAGCTAAGTGCGTCGTCTTTAAACGCGGTTTTCTCGAAACTTTGTTTTTGAAGTCGGTTGGCAAGATTTCTCGAGAACTAATCATGTGATCTTCATGAAATTTTATACAGATCATGGACATGGACAGGTCTTAAAGGCATGGACGAATGATTTTTTTTCGATTACAACTTAAAAAAAAATGTCGCGAATCAAAAATCCTAAATTTCAGTTTTTTTTTCTTCGTACAAGTTCTAAGTTAAGGTTTTAAATAAAACACGTACTTTTTCACTTTAGATTATCCTGTAAGGAGTTATCTTACCAAAGCGGGCGAATTTTTTTTCCGAGGGGTCGCAGTTTAAAATATTTATTATTTTTCCAAAAATTTCAAAATTTCTTTGTTAATAGTGTATCTTTGAAACAATAAGAATTTGTAATAAAATATTTCATTTTTCATATGAGAAAAAAAATTTGAAAAAAGGTTCTATTTTACTCGAGGAAACCCATGTAGCCCCTTAAGTTAGTCAGTACCGCGTTTGAGTCGGTTGAGAATTACAATTACCCAATAAAATAATCGAATAAGTTTTGCTCACCGAAAAATAATTCTCAAATCAAAAAAAGAAATGCATTTGTTTTCCTTTATGTCTTCAATTTACACTTTAATTTTGTTGTTGTTGCAGAAATCTCCGATTCAAATTCACCGCAACTCCCCCAACGAGCGCCACGAAAACAAATGCCGTTTAAACGATACTTTAACAACAACAAAGTATTGCGCTGCTCTGAATTTTCTTTTTACTCTTTTCAATATGGTTGGCTTTATTGTTTTGGTTACTGCAACTTAAGCTGTCTCTTGGACGACTGCCGCCTCTGTAAAGCGCATGCACACACACAGACACTTACTTCTACACACACGTACATAACATGCGAGAGTTTGGCGACTCCATAACTGCTGCGTTGCTGTGTCTTCTTCACCTTTTACTGAAGTAAATATTTTTGCTTTCGTTTGCCAAGTGCGGCATTGTAATTGTTGTTATTGTTGTGCAACAAAGTTCCTTCAACCCAACGCCTGACGGTCGCGTCGGCCCGCCAATTGGCCGAAAACAAAACGCATAGCGGTTGATGGTTGTTGTTGCTGTTATTGTTGTAGTCGGACATTCTACTGCTGCCGAAATAACCGTGTGTGTATATACATACATACATATGTATGTGTGTATGTGTGTGCAGAATGGCGCTTTGTGGCGTAAAGTGTTGGCTGTTAACTGCCTCCATGGCTTGTCGGGCGCTCACACTGCTCCTCTGCCCGGCCGGTTGGTTGCTTCTGCTGCTTTCGTATTTCGCCGGTGATTTAATTTTCGTACATACGTGTGTCTTTATGCATGTGTGTGTATTTGTGCGGCCGCATGGTGTACATAAATGTTTACATACACTTTGCAGTGTCAAATGCTGTTGTTGTTATAATTTTTGCTGTTGTTGCTTTTAATATTGTTGTTGTTGCTTTTATTATTCTACTTGTTGCTGTTGTTGTTGTTGTTACTTTTGCTGTTATAATGTTTGTGCTGTTTTTGCTGTTATTGCTTTTTGTTGTTGTTTTTATTTTATTTTTTTTGTTGTCATAATAATTTTTGTTGCTTATTTTTCTTTATTTTCTTGTTGTTATTGTTTATTTTGTTATTATTATTCTTGTTGCTGTTGCTTCGTCAGTGGGTGTACGGTGGCACCACAGCCTACTTGCAACTGAACTGCATACATACAATGTTTGCCGACGCCGCCACGCTGCCACAACGCCGCCTGCGCTGCGGTCGGTCTGCGCGCCCGGTCGCTCGCGTCGCAACGCTCGGTTTACCATTTAAAATTGCTAAATGTTTTCGCTTGTAAATTTGTTTGATTTTATTGTTGTTGTTGTTGTAATTTTTAACTTGTCCACACACACGCACAAGCATTTGTAGGTGTTTGTATGTACATACACACCTGTAAGATGTTGCCACATATCGCATATTTACTCAGCTTGTTGTTGGTATTTTTTTTAACTTTTTTGTTGAAATTTTTGTCTCTAAAAGATTTTAGTTTTTTTCTGTTTGCATTGCACATTTGTTTTCCTGCTTTTTCCACGAATTCTCTGCTTCTAGTTTTCGTCTTTTTTGAGCTTTTTTCTATATCTTGTTTGCTTTGTTTTTGTCGTCTAATACGCTGGACATGCTTTTCTCAGCGCTTGCATACTTTTCCAATGCTCTCAAAGGTTTCTTGTTTGCATTTACTTCTTCTGCTCCTCTGCTTTGGTCTCTTGTGCACTTTTTGTGCTGCATTTGAAAGTATTTGCTCTCTTCTGGTTACATCTTTGTTGTTTTAATGCGTTTTGTGTTAATAATTTGTTGTAATTTTGTTATTAATTTTGTTGTAATTGTTTTAGCATTAAATAGGCTCAGTATATATGCGTTACCTAAATATTTTTGGTTCGAATTTCATTTAGTTCCTTGTTGCAAGGCGTGTTACTGCTTGCAACTGTCATAACTGCGAAAAATAGCTGCGAAATATAATTTTAGATCAAATATTTTAAGGGGATACATGGGTTTCTTCGAGTAAAAAACAGCATTTTTAAAAAAAAAAATCGATTTTTTGAAACCCGTAAATCCATGTAACCCCTTAAGTAACATTTATGCTTGAGGCACCAATTTTGGGAATTAAAACGCCACAAATTAATTCCTTTATTCAATTTCGGTATGCTTAATATTCCGTTGCAAGTGTTTTCTTTTAATGAAAGCACAAATTCTTTTCCGCATTCTACTTATATTTTCTTTGGCGCCGAAATGTAGGCAACTATTTTTCATTAGAGTTCATTGTCATTAAGGAAAAGCTGTCGAACGTATTAAAATTATATTAAATATATACAGTTTTAGAATGTTGCTAATACTTGTGAAATACTTTTAGCTATTATATAAAAAACGCTATGGAAAATTCAAAATTTAAATGTTATATTGAAAACTAAAACTATACTTTTTTGGCGCCGAAATGTAGGCTATATTTTTTAGATTTTTTCGCATTTCTTAAATCAGCAAACTGAAGTTTTTAATGCAATCCAAATTGAGAAGCCTCTCTCTCTTTAAATAAGAACTTTACAATACTATAGTATGCTTATAACATGTTTATCGCCAAAATGTAGGCAATATTTTTCTAGCATAAAGTTATAATAACCTCCATACTGTAATGAGCACAAAATTTTGTTTGCGTCACGACATTTTCTTCGCTTTCTCATATTACATATAATCCACTATAACCCCCGCGTAAAAATCCTAAAATTTCCATTCAATCACCAGCTCTTGAGTTACTTTATCGAATAATAAGTCCGCTTTTGGACGCCTCGCGATATTCTTGCTGCTTTAATTCGACAATTTCTCGCTTCCAATTATTATTAATTAAAATACGCGAGCAGAAAGCTTCATACTAACGCAAGTAGGGCAACGAGCAGTTAGGCTATCGGTTTCTATAAAGGTAATATTTTGCCATGCTTCCCTTCTAGTTGCCTCGTGTCAAAAATAGAAATTTCCGCTATTTTCGCTGCCGTGTGCGTGTTGCGAACGACCATTAGTCGGCCTGTGGCAGCTTTTGCAGCCCTTATCCTTGCCTTAGCCGCCAGCACTATTTTTGCAAATCATTTATCAAAATAGCGTGTCCATTAATAACTGCACGCACTGTACATGAGCGTATAAAGAACACAAAAGGGATCGTATTTCCTTGGAGACTAAAAGCGAAAGAAATACTTACTTGCCTATGGTACTTATTTTGGATTCGAAATTATTTAATAAGCGTAGAGATTAGATACTTTATATAATAATTTTAGTATTGAAAAATTAAGTTGAAACCGATATGAGTGGACTATGTATTTTCTTCTTTATTGGCGTAGACAATGCCTACGTAATTAAGCGAGTTTACAACAGCACGCCAATCGTTCTTCCTTTTCGCTGTTTGACGTCAATTGGAGATTCCACATGTAGGCAGGTCTTTCTCAACCTGGTTTCTCAAAGTCTTCCTATTCCATAAATAAATATTCCACTTGTAACGCCGACTCATCAGATGTTGTCACCGTCCATGCCTCTGCACCATATAGCAGGACGGGGATGATGAGTGACTTATACAGTTTGGTCTTTGTTCGTCGAGTAAGGGCTTTAGTATCCGCTCGGAGAGGTCCTTCTCGATCTTGCCGGAGCTCTTGGTATTGTTTAACGTCAGTTTACAGAGCCTTATTAGCTTTGATATCGAAGTTCTCAGTTCTTTGCCGCCGTATATGAATGGCTCGGCCAGCAATCCAACGAAAAATTTGTCAGAAAATTGTAATACAGGCACCTACTATACAAATTTTCAATTTTAAACCAACAAGTTTCCTACGCGTCCATTTTATTTCACTTCCCCCAAAAGCCAATCTAATTTGTTGCTTATTTGCCGTTGGTGTTGTTATGCGTATTGCAGTTCATAAATAACACCATTCATATACTCTGTATATACATATAAATATAGTAAATATGCTATAAGTATATGTTGTTCATATTTGTTTATCTTGCCTAGAGCCTGCTTGAATTTATATATCCATAAAGGTGGAAGCGCGTGTGAATGCCCACTATAAATTTGGTATATGAACAACAAATCTCGCAACCCCCTTCACATCGTTTCCAGCCAGCAAATCATCACGTACTTGCGCCTGTGAAAAAGATCAATTGGAAAAATTTCCACTTTTTCATAAAGTCAAGAATTGCATGAGGAATCTACGCTCTGATCTCCTCCAGAAGCTACACATGTGCGTATGTATGTATGCATATTTATTTTAACAAGACTTTATATCTTTGTTTACCCCATACATGGCTGTTTGTTGTGCGTAATGCACTCACTCTTTATTATTCCGTTATTTGTGTCAGCCTATTTTTCGCCCGCTTTTCATTTCGTTTGATCTTGGTTATGAAATAGACTCCCGTGTGGAATCGGATTGTGGAAATGTGGTTGTTTATAATGCTTGTAATTGAGTTTATACGTAAATTAATCTTTAGGGAGAATGAGTACTACGAAAGAGAATGAATTTGATAGCAAAAGGAAGAATTACTAGTGGAACACATTCACTTCTTAATACTTTTTTTCCATAGTCTTTTTTAAATAACAGATATCCTCCAAAAAAGTTCTGTCACGACTTCTAGGCGGACTTATGTTCCTTATCAGCACTTCTTGAATTCCACTGCCCGTCTTTGAAGAAGTTCGAATAGCAAATACCCGCCTGAAGAACAAAAAAGCGGCGGGGACCGCTATATTACCGGCCGAGCTATTCAAATACGTCAGCGAAGAACTGATAAGGAGCATGCATAAACATGTTTGTAGAATATGGTCGGAAGAAATCATGCCCAAAGATTAGAATTTAAGTGTACACTGTTCCATCGAGGATCGACACACACCACTTCTTCGTCGATTTGAAAGCTG
The DNA here is from genome assembly GCF_023373825.1 of Bactrocera dorsalis. Classification (NCBI taxonomy): domain Eukaryota; kingdom Metazoa; phylum Arthropoda; class Insecta; order Diptera; family Tephritidae; genus Bactrocera; species Bactrocera dorsalis. The sequence continues at coordinate 27,353,319 of NC_064307.1, read as the reverse complement.
CTTTTGACTTCACGAAAATTAGCTGTTTTTATGTCGTTATGACTGAATTTGGTATTCCCGCAAAACTATTATGGCTGTGTAAACTGTCGTTGAGCAATACCAAAAGCTCCGTTAGGATCGGAAAGGACCTATCCGATCCGTTCGTCATGTCAGCCTCGAAATCCAACACAGAATAACTCTTGCTAACAGGTGCTACTTCGAATTGAGTAGGCAATTGAGAAGTACAGTCCTCGCCGACTAACAAAGACCAAATTCTACAAGTCACTCATCATCCCCGTCCTGCAATATGGTGCAGAGGCATGGACGATGACAACATTTGATGAGTCGGCGTTACGAGTTTTCGAGAGTAAGGATCTGGGGAAGATTTATGGTCCTTTGCGCATTGGCAACAGCGAATACTCGTATCCCGTTCGATGGAATAATGAGCTGTACGATCCCGTATGGATGGCAACACTCCAGCTCTTAAAATATTGGCGTTAAACAGTGAAATGGTGGAACGACTGAAACGCTGTTGTAAACTGGATAACAGGTGTCTACGAAGTCTAAGAAGAAGAATTATTTACCTTTTTGAGTTGACTACTTCTGCAGCAAACCGAATTCTTTCGTTCGTCAATCTCCGCTAACATGCCTTGAGTTTATTCGACAAGAATAATGCTGCAGTATTCAAAGCTCCTGAAGCTTTTTAATTTCCATTGGCATACGTAAAGTTAATATCAAAGATAACTCTTCACAAACCTCGTAATTCCATATCTTTAGCTGCTCTTCTGGCTTCTTATGAAATACATTTTCGTAGCGTTCTGTCAGGTGTAATTAAAGTACTGGACAAGTAATTGTATTTGCTTTAAATTGTATTTATTTCTTTAATTACGAAATTGAATTGTTTGTGTTTGTTACGTTAAGTTACGTATTCTTACAATTTATAATTGCTTCTGCTTTTTTATTTGTTTTCCTACCAACACTTGTATGTAGTATCTTCTAGTGTTCAGCAAAGCTTTAATTTATACAGAGTCACGGCTGGCGAATTAATGTGTCGTGTACGTGATAATTTGCCGGCGGGTGGTTTAACGTATTTACGTAAGCCACAACGTAGCTTACATAACAACTTACATATTTTCATGTGTGAATTCATAACACTTTACTTAGTAATGTGAAGTAGCTCTTTAACGATTTGGCTAATGTTGTGCTTTGTAGATTCTTTGTAATTATAAAATGGGGACCTCGTATTAGTCGGGCTTTTGGAAATAAGACTTTGGTGTAAACAAGAGTTAGAACCTTTTTAGTTTCCTACATGATGTTGGGAAATTTCGAAACTTTAAGTTTTATACCATTTTCAAGCTTTCATAAGCTTTAAATATATGTTTTCATCATTAAGACGCCTTAAGAGCTGGCTGCCCCAAGCCCTGTATGTTTTCTCAAGCTCTTTTAAGCTTGTTATTTATATTAACTTTATATACAGACTTGGTGTGATACAGGGTAAGAAGTCGGGCATTATTCAGTACTCATTAATTGTGATATGTTTCTTAGTTGAATAGACATTCCTGTCGTGGCTGCCTGAGCTATTCTGTAATAGAGAGCACAGTTGTGCCGAATATTACCTCTGGAAGTACTGTACGTTGTTCGAAGGCGGTTGCGAAATCATTTCAACGATATCGATCCCAACAGGGATCACACTTAGACAGAAATGAAACTTCGAAATCCCCGTAGGAATGATTTAGATCCACACAAAATAATCGATCAAACTGAATTCATTATTTTTTTAGATAAAGGGTATAACATAATGTTTCGACGCATTTCTGACATAAAAAGCTCTTCATAAAAGCACATCAAAGTTAACTCAAAGCTTGTAAAGCAACTCAAGCATCTGAGAACGCCGCCAAAAATATCGATATTCTGACTATTTTCTCAAGCGTTGCATAAATCTTAGAGCATACAACTTATTACCCAGACTGGGCAAAACTATGGTTAAGCGCTAAGCGAACTTAACAAGAATTTATGTGTGTAAATAAATTCTCGTTTTTGTTGTACCTCTACCACTTATGAAGTGATTGTAGTTTAGTTACAAACCTTTATGGAATTTAATTTAGTATACGCATCCAAACGTCTACACAATCCAACGCACTTATGTATGTATTTAGTCGTTAACTTAACTGAGTGTTGCAGTTAAATTATAGGATTTAATGTCTGTTGCACTGCATAAAGCAAGAGACATACGTAAGGCGCTTAACAAGCTCCTGCGCCTGGATATATGTTAAGTTTTGTCGTAAGTAAGCGCCTACAAACTTTGGAGCCAAGCTAAAGTCGCTTCAATTTGCTATCTATGACAAATCAAATATGCTGTCTGTATGCCTTTTAGTGTTTTTACGGTAAATTTGTTGCATTTTTGTTTTCTTATGTAGATCGGATTTTGGCTGACAAACTTCTGAGCTGAAGAACAATTTACATTTAAGCTATGTTTCATATGAAGAGTCGTCTTCTGTAGGCAGGCGTCGCAAAAATTATTGAATTACACGCTGTTAACCAGCTCCTTGCTTATACTAAATTGAACTTTGATATTTATGTATATGTATTAGGATGAGCCGAAAAAATGTATATCACATTTATGAGTTACAAATAAACTACGTATTAGAAAGGCACAATTTTTGGCATAGTTTTAAAAGGTCTCTGTCGGTGAGCATTCAAAATTTCTCATGTAAAGAATTTATTTTTATTGAATATAATATAATCTTTATACTAATAAATATCCCTTTAGGGACATTTTCTTTTTCAAATCTAAAATATTATTTTTATCATTAAAAAGAATATAATCTATAAGCTATTTGGGATACAGCTTTTTAAAACGCGGATTCTACATTTCTTCGTAATTATCCCTTAAGGGGTTTTTTCAAATCTAAAATATTATTTTTTCATTAAAAATAATATAATCTTTGAACAAGTAGCGTAAAACTTTTACAACGCGTTTTCCAAATTTCCTAATAAATATCCCTTTAGGGACATTTTCTTTTTCAAATCCAAAATATATTTTTTGATCATTAAAAAGAATATAATCTATAAACTATTTGGGATACAGCTTTTTATAACGCGGATTCTAAATTTCCTCATAAATATCCCTTAAGGGCCTTTTTTCAAATCCAAAATATTATTTTTTCATTAAAAATAATATAATCTTTAAACATTTAGCATAAAACTTTTACAACGCGTTTTCCAAATTTCCTAATAAATATCCTTTAGGGATTTTTTCTTTTTCAAATCCAAACTATTTTTTTTTTCATTAAAAAAAATAGTGTTTAAACTATTATATTTGGGATACAGCTTTTTACAACGCGGATTTTAAATTTCCTATCAAATATCCCTTAAGAGTTTTTTCTTTCATTTCCAAAATTAATATTTTCTTACTATTAATGAAAACCGTAATTTATATAGAAAACTTCAAATACTTACCGCCATCTCCAAAAACGAACCCAAACATGTTTCCTTGCATGGATATTTTTCCTCTGGTTAGTTTCAGGCTCGCCCTAATGCACTTGTCATGGCTCCTCTTGCACTAAGTGCCTGCAGCTTAAATATTAGAATTGTGTGCTTATTTGTCGCTCACAAAACAAGTCTCTTTCTGGGCAATCGTACACACTTAGCCACATACATACATATGTATATGCATGGCCACTATGTACAGCCAAAGCCACATACAAAAGCACAAGATCCAGACCATATAATTACGTTACGAACACGAATAATTAGACGAAGAGTGAAAACTTATGTCTATGCTTTGCTCCAACTGCTATGTGCTCCTATCTCACATACATACACATGTATTCATACATACATATGTATAACTTCGTAAAGCCGGAATGCCAGCGAAACCGCCCTTCGACAAGTGCGCCCAACAGCTTGGGGTGTGTCCATCAATTTAGTTGCATATGTTTTGTGCTCAACAGGATATTTTTGGAATTTTATTTGAAAAAAGTATAGAATGAGTAATGTAGTAGAGGTAGCAAATGTTCGACTCGTATATGCAATATAAAAGAAGAACCAGTTGTGTACAGTAAAACGATGAACTCATAATTCTTGAATCATTTATAAATGTTTTGTCATTAGTGATTAAAAGAATAAATATTTCAAATTGATTATACGTGATATGTTCTTTATGTTACTATAAGCTATTCTAATTGCATTTCGAAGTTCTCTACTTTTTTTTAAGAAAAAAACCCAGAAACTTCAAATTTAATGGGGAATGTTTATTTCGAAAGAACATTCTTTGGCATTCATATTTTGAAGACTATCTCTTTCAAATGCTGGTCGCGGCTACGTCTCAGATGGTCCAATTTTTGATGTCTCGTTCGAGCATTTAGACTGGTAACTGGCGAATGTCACGCTCCTAAGCTTGAATCGAAACAATTTCGGCATAGACTTTAGACTTTACATATCCAAACAAGACAAGGTCTTACGGTGTGATAACACACAATCTTGGTGACCAATCGACTTGGCCAAAATATAGAATTATCTGCTCACCGAAGTGTTCTCTCAATAAATCCATTGATTAAAGCGATGTATCGGAAGTGGCGCCGTCTTGTTGAAAGCAAATATCATTGAGATCATGAGCTTCAAATTCAGGCATCAAATCTTCGGTCATCATGACGATTATGGTGATGTAAAATATGGTCTAATCAGTCGAATATTATCCATTAACAAATGCTGGGTCTCAAGATGGGTGTGCTTTCCAAAACCAGCTAAATAATCGCCGTGACTCTACATGTACCTACACATGCCGTTGTGGTCTAAAATTCTCGACGCGTAATCTATACCTTTTATGCCAAATTTTATGTGAAGCTCTTCGTCTTTGTCCAATAAATCACCAATTTAAAGTGTTCGCCGAGCTCACACATGCCTGAATTGTGACCAGCGTCGAGGCTTACGCACAGCAGCGCATTTAAATGAATCATCGTGCAGGAATTCGCCATAAAAACTATTGCCTGCGTAAATGCATGCTTACGAAGAATAAGCTATTTTACGACTTCCAGTGAGAGAAAAATGCAATTAATGCTAGTCTCTTGCATTCGAAAGGCTTTAATTACACATTCGTGTGTGTGTGTGAGTGTGTTTGTAAGTGTTAATTATTTGTCCGGTGTGAAAGCGCTGCATGCAAAAGGCAGCAATTTGACGCTTAATGCGTCGTCGATAAGCTGTCGCCAACGCCATCAACCGCCATGGACCGATATTCTTAAGAATTCTACCTTTGTCACTAAAAATTGTATGTGTGTCTATGTGTGTGTTTGCGAAGTTTTACAAATCGTTCACGACTTCAATACCGAACTAGCTCATTTTTGATTTTGCCTCTTCCGCCTTTTTTGTGCTCTTGACTGCCGATGTTCTCGCTGTTGCTGTGCATCTCCTCAACCAAGTACGTTCCAATGCTGTTGTTGTTGTTGTGTAACCAATGCTATCAGCACACAAATAATCTCGCCGCTTTTACAGTTACGGTGAAATTCCTGGCATGTCGAACCGTTCGCCACAAGTTCACAAATCATTAACACAATGTTGTACGTGCCAGGCATACGGACGTACATACGTATCTACGTAATGGCTAACGGCTATGGAAGCAAGTGCGAGTATCGCTGTCTGTCTGCTGCGCACACACACACACACATACTAAAAGGTTATTGTGTTCGAATGTGTGCGGTGGGGGGCGTAGCATGCGAAAGGTCATAACCAAGTCAAAACTAATCAGCCCGAGTCAGCTCGAGTCGGATGCAGCGGCACAAATCGGCTGCTATCAGGCGCATAACCATTGGCATCTCAACTCATTGGCCGCTGCAGCATCGTCATCAGATTTTGCCGGCTTTGATGATATCAAATTACGACACACATACACACAGAGAGACGTTCGCTTGCATCCGCAGCTTTTGTGCTGGAGCTGGCTACGAAATATTGTTGCCGCAACGCTAAACTGATGATATTACCAATGCAGCGTCAACAATTTTGTCACTAACATACACACCTTAGCACCGTTAGCAATCTACAGGCAGACGGATCTCCCAGCAGACTTGAGCATATATTTGGTTGGCTTCAAAAAAAATGCTTCTCAACTCATTCTCAACAGGCGTTTGAGAAAATTATTATTTTCACCTAAAAAAAAAACTAATTATTCATCAATATTTATTTTGTCGCCTTTAAAGTAATCCCCACCAGATGTAATACACTTATGCCAACGATTTTTCCAGTCCTCGAAACACTTTTCATAAGCACTTTTTGGGATGGTCTTCAGCTCCTTCAGCGAATTTTGTTTTATCTCTTCGATCGACTGAAAACGGGTTCCACGGAGCGGCAATTTCAATTTAGGGAACAGAATCACACGGAGCCAAATCTGGTGAATACGGTGGTTAATCAATGTTATTCATTGAGTTTTTGGACTTAAATTCGATCACTATTTGGTCCCATGAATTGTTCTTCTATAATTTCTGCCATTTTCGACGGAAGTTCTTACGCAAACGCCTCAATACGGCCAACCTTTTGACCGCCAATCCCTCCGGAACAAATTCATGATGTACCAAACCACGAATATCGAAAAAAATAAGAGCTTTAGCTTGATTTTTAAGCGGTTTATGGTTAGTAGTATAGCTAGACTCGTTGCTTATGCTGTTGTAAATTATTCGCATATTTTATGCCTAAACAGGGAAGCCATGAAAATTTAATGCGATATTTGAGTTGCTGTTGAGGTTAAGTTGAATTTTGCAAATTCTCAATTTATAGTCAGACTTAAGAGGCGAATTCGGAAGTAATGTGGATTAGGGGTTTCTGTCTTCTAAAACTTAACTAACTATTATAACCAGATTGTTGAGATGAATGAACTTGGTGAACCCAGCGCGCTATTTGCATTACATAACCTCCAACAAAATTGTTGCTTGTGATATTCATCTGCTGTGGACGCGCACATATGCCATGTTGGTTTGTTTGCGCCCAGACACTTTCTACCTACACGCTCATCCCGCAAGGCGCAGCTAATTTCCTTGAGTGGGACGTGTGAGAAAAACTTCAAACCACAACAACACGCAAGAGCAACAAAAGCGCAGTAAACGAGCGCGCATTTTAACGCCCTAAAAACAGCAAAATAATTAAATGAAAATAAAAACAATAAAAAAAAATGAACAGACAACGAGACAACGGATATGGCAGCTGCCGCGTTAGCGCAACGCAATCGATTAATGTTCAATGGCTTCGCGTATGAAAGGGTTCTTCTTCTTACTTCAGCCGCTCTTCAGCGTCGGCCAAGTAGAACTAAAGCATTCTGAAAGGGGGGATAACATATTGAAAATGAAGTGCAACACAACACACAATAAAGCAAAGTTGTATGGTAATGTGTGTGTGTGTGTGCAATGAAGCGACGTGTGTGCGCTGATACCGAACGCCAACGCCGAAAACCGTAAGGCGGCGGCCTTAATTGGTTTCCATTCATCGAATCAACGTGCCGCTTAAGTAAGTAACGCATGTGCTCACATGTAATGCACGTTCATACATGTGCTCTGCGCTGGACGCCATGCCATTGAGTGTGCATGTGAGTGTGCCTTCGGCTTTGTTGCATGCCACTCAGCTCTGCCCAGCTTTTGTGGCACATTATTGAACACTTCGTCTTCGCCATCGTTACCGACGTCGTTGTCGTCGTCGTCGTCGTCATCGACGCAACGCCTGACGTTTAATTAATCAAACCATCAAATGTCAGTTTGCGGTATATTACCTCGCACAGCCGCATTCTTTTCACAATTCTGTAATGGACCTCTTGTGTTTGCAGGCGTTGCTTTGTTGTTGTTGTTAGTTTTTCGGTTTTCCACTTGAAAGGTAATGTGTTCTTTATCCAACGTGAAGATATTCACTGTTTTATGCCGGATTTATTGTAATGCCTTCCTCCCTCTCATATTGCCCCATATTGCCGCATATTGCGCAGTGAGGGCTGGCGTAATGTTATCTGCCTTGCATTAGCCTCATAAATATTTGAGTGCGAGGTTTTCTTCGTTTACGCCGTTTTTTAGGTCTGTGAAGTGTTAAAATTTGTTTGCTTTGATTAAAATGTCATTGGTTTTGACATGGAAAATCGTTTTGTTGCCTTTGGTTTGTGGGCAGCTGAGTGGAAAATGCTGTTTATGCCTACATATTTATGTACAGATGTGTTAGTAATTATGTAAGCGTGTTGAAGTATAGATTTAAAAATATCTGGCACATGTCTTTCATGTTCTGCCTAAATGCATATTTGATTTTATAAAAAAGTTTTAATTAAAAATCGAAAAAAGATAAAGAAATAATTGATTTAACACATGACAAAGCCAAGTCAAATTAATTTTTCTATTGTAAAATCATTGTTTTTAATAATGTTAGGAAGTTCAATTAGTGAATTTATTTTTAGGTCCTATTTGTGTTCGTTATTCATAAAATTTTTTGTCGAAAACTAAACTTCATAATAATAAACTAAAAAAATTTAAAACTAAACTTCATAGTAATAATAAAAAAAAAATAATTGTAACGGTTTGTTGTATCTGTAGTAAATTCAAGCAACACTTAACTGTTTAATAAATTTTTTACATTTTTTTTACAATTTTTTCTCTAAATAAAAACAACAAAAGTCCACAAAACACAAAAGATTCCACACAAGAACTTTATTTTGTTCGGCAAATTGTATGACAGCTATATGCTATAGTGTTTCGATCTAAACAATTTCTTCGAACATTGCACCTTTGCTTTAGACAATAAACTGTGCCAAATTTCTTGAAGATATCTCTTCAAATAAAATAGTTTTTTCTACAAGCACGTTATTCCGTTCGTACACTTTGTATGACAGCTATATGCTATAGTCGTCCGATAGCAGCTATTCCGAGAAGTTAGCAGTTTCTTGAAGAAAAAAGAACATTCGCAAAATTTCAGAACGATATCTCCAAAACTGAAGTACTGACGACTCAACCTAATTTATTTCTTTTGATGACAACAGCTGATCTTATTGAATTTTTTCGCAGCCAACTTCACACTTAACCGTTTAATCGTATATATTTCAACAGTTGTTATGGTAAGGCTTGTTTTTTGAAATATTTTTTAACCGATTTTGTTTGGTGCCCTATCGAGGTTGAAAGATCGAGAACAAGGTTTTCGGCATATTTTTTTTTTGATGTTTACGGAAATGCTGTGATGGTCGAACGACAATGCCAAAATTGGTTTGATAATTTCGTTTCAGCAACTCGGATCTAGAGTTTACACCACGTTATGTAGAGAATTTTGGAGCCGATGTGGTTAAAACCAAGTCGTTGGTCGCTGCAAATCGTCAAATAACAACTCGAGTTGTTGAAGAATTGAGTGTGTCTAGTACGACAGTTCACAAGTACTTGAAATGTGCGATTTATTTCGAAGCTTGGTATATGGGTTCCATATGTGGTTACAGAACGAATTTTGCTTCGTCGCATTAACGACTGTGATTTGGTTATCAAACATCCAAACAGTGATCCATTTTTGAAGCGCATTGTTACTGGCGATGAAAAGTGGGTTGTTTCCAGGAATGTAAGGCACAAGAGATCATAATCTAAAAAGTATTAGTCCGTCCGAACCACTTTAAAGGTCTACAGTTACCAAAAAGCGTATGTCTCTTTTAGTAGGATTTCAAAGGCATCGCTTTTTTTTTAGCTTTTACCCAACAATACCACGTTTAATTATGAAGTGTATTCTGATCAGGTGGACAAATTGAGTGATGCACTCTAACTGACGAGGCCAGGTGTACCGCCAGAAGCATACACGTTTGATGACTCGTCAAATGCTTTTGCAGCTTGAATTCAAGTTATTTGCATATATATAGTGCATACGAACATAGTGCATATGGTATTTCCTGTTACATTCCAAACCATATAACTCATTTACCTTCACATAATAAATTACAAAAACAAAAAAAGAAAACAGTTTTCATTGCAATATTTATTTATTATTTTTCCTCCTTTTCTCTTCTTCGCCACATTAGACTAACAAAATTAATTAATTTTTAATTTTTCCTTCTATTTACAGGTAAGTTTCGGCCAAAGCGCTCATTAAAGCGTGTCTAAGTTTCCACGCTGCCGCGGCACAGCGAATCGTGTGCGCCCCAGGTGGCTTTAAAGTGCCCGCAATAAATGGAATTCCACATTTTGTTTAGCAATTGACCGGTTGCAATTGCGAATTCCTCAAATATGTTTACACCCGTGCCTGTCGGTATGTATTTATTTGTATATATTATGCATTAATTGCAAATAAACGCGTCGCCGCGCAACGAAAATAACGCCTTGCCGCTTTTGACAGCGTGCAACACCTACCACATCACTGTAATTAATCGCCAACATGGCAACTGCAATAAAAGCAACAACTTAATCGCCACCAAACACGCTCCCACCGGCGCGCAAGCGATATTTGTTGGCGTTTTGCCGCTTGCTAGGCGTTCAGCGACCGCCAAGCGCGGCATTAGCTCTGCGAAAATTTACCCAAAAAATATGAAAATGCACCGTTATTTTTATAAACAATCAATTGATTAAACATAATAAATCGCTTGCAATCTTTAATATCGCCCGGTTGCGCTAGATTTTGTGGCCGCAAAGTGGTCATCATTTAGCCACCCAATTCGAACAAACACACACATTTAATGTACCTGTAGGTACAAACATATGTATATGTAAGTATGTATGTGTGCATTGCAATTGCGTTTTTATTTGCGATTTTGCTACACCAAATTTAAGCGGATTATATTGACGATTTTTCCCCCTACAAACACACACATACGCACTTGCATATTCATTTATGCCGCCAGCAACAGTTTGGCTGCTGAGCAACACGCAGCTATCGTCTGTGTCTAATCACCCGAACCTGCAGGGTGCAATTCGCATTTGAAGCGCTCATATTTAAATGGAAAGTGAAAGTTGTTTATTTCAAGCGGCGTAAACAGGTAGCGCTTTTCAATTAATTCGATCAAAACTCAGCGGCGATTAAAAATATAAATAAATAAATCTTAAAAAATCAGCAACAACAACAATTTGGTAATGTTGTTGTGCAATTTAAAAGCGATTAATCGTGTTTCGCCTTCTGTGTGGTGGCGTTGATTGCGCTAAGGTTTTTTTCGAATTTTGTACCAATATTTTTTTTTAAAGAATTTAAAATCATTTCGTGGTTCTAAAGTGCTTTTGGTTTTCAAAATTTACCATTTAGAAATTTTTTAATAGAAATTTGGCTAATGGCATAACTTTTCATTTTCAAAGAAAGAAATAAAACTAAATATTAAATATTTGGATTTAAAATACTTTCGAAAATGAAAAAAATAAACTATTTTCGAAAATTAAAAATATATGTCTTTAAGTTGTAAAATTTGAATATTTTAACGTTTAACTGGTTTTTCAATACAAAAGGTTCGTTTTTTGTAATAAAATAAAAACGTTTGGGATATCAATGACATTTTTTATTCCTGTGAAAGTACGTTCGATGACATTATGTTTGGAACTCGATTTGCAATCCAGTTCACATGTTGCACCTAATTGTCGACGGTTTTCAAGCATAGACCATAGACTTGACGTGTCAAATCGCACGATCGAGGCGGGCCATTTCGTGAGATAACACGTTTACCAAACTGCATTTTCAATAAATCGATTGTGACATGCGCTGTGTGGCTTGCGGCGCCGTCCTAATTGGCTCCAGATATTGTCCAAGTCCATATCATCCAATTCAGATGAAAAATATTCGGTTATCATTGAGCGGTAGAGATTTTCATTTACAGTAAAGTGCGGGTCTTGAGCATCATGAAGAAGTTCGGCCCAATGACGCCGCCGGCCCATTAACCGCACCAAACCATAATTTTTTCGGGATGGAGCACGTGTGAATTGCTGCTTATTGACGTAGCCATTCAGTCAGAACTAAGCCTCATCGCTGAACATGATTTTTCGATGAAAATCCGAATCATTTTCAAGTTGTTGCTCTGAACAATTCTCGAACATACGATGATTCTGGTGGTCACGCGGCTTTAGTTCTTGCGTCAATTTGAAGGAATTATGCCAAGATCTTTTCGCAAAATTCGCCACAACGACGTCACAGAGATGCCCAACGCTTGAGAACGACGTGTGAGAGACTGATTTGGGTCTTCCTCAATTGATGCGCCACGCCAGCATTATTCTCGACATTAGGGAATCATTTTGTACTGTGCCTTTGGATTGAAATTTTTCCACTAGGCGCTCAATTGTTGATCTGACAGGACGATTATGACGACCATAAATTGGACGTAGCGCTCTTAAAGTTGAGGCCACTGACTCCGAATTTTGGTAGTAAATTTTAATAATTTCGACTCGTTGTTGGATCGTATAGCGTTCCATGATGAAATAGCAAACCCTACTGCAGAGCAATGTTAAAAGAGCCGGGAAAAATATGGCGTCATTCGCTGTCCCTGTCAGTCTACTTTTGTTGCGTCCGTATTGATAAACCCTTTACCAAGTTTCATCCAGATATCTCAAGTTATCGCTTACACGAAACAGAACGAGTTGTGAGATTAAAAAAATATACATAGGTTCACTAAAACGTTTATTGACTCGGAAAGAATAAGTTCTCCACCAAGAAAGAACCGTAACACAATTCAGACTGTGCCAGAACACAAGTTACCGCAGAGTTGCGACACAGGCGCTATTCATTTGTGTGAAGTTTGTTCGATTCACAACTCTCCAACGCTCGATAAATCTAACTAAAGTCCAATTTGTTGTATAACATGGAATTTCCAGTGTTAAATGAAAAAGTTCCGTTGAGACAATTGCGTTGCTGTGTGTTTGTAAATCATTTCACTTTATCTCCATTCATTTCATGACAGCTGAATCGTAACTAGCAGCTAATTTGTAATAAAATAAATTATTTACAAAAAAAAAAAATAAATTTGTGTGAGTTTCATCACGGCTATCGTCACTACTCGCTCGCCACCATAAGCCGCGCCGTTGATAAGGCCAACCACTTGAGTTGTGCACAAATCACAAAAAAAATATCAAAAATGTTTCCTCCACATTTCGTGGAGACATGCCAGCATGAGCAGTTCCAACAACAACAACAACAACGTAGTGTACTAGCGTAAAACATCAACCCTTCTAACAGCTACAAACAGCAACATGACTTGAATTTATAATTTGTCAACTCGTCGCTATTTAATTCGAGCCACACGGACAGACATACATACATATATACACGATATGTTGACGGTGTTGATGATCACAAGAACGATAATGACAGTCACTGTGGTGACGGCCATTGGCTGCTGCTGGCTGTCGACCCGTTAGCTTGGTTCTGCTTAATGCCATAGCAAACGGACAGACACATTTCAATGCTGCGCCAGAGATGTTAAACTTCTTCTCGCTGCCTTTAAATCGATTGACCTTTTTGGCGTTGCTGTGACGTTTTGCGTTACTAATGTATGCTGTCTAGTAGTTGTTGTTGTTTTTTTGCTTAACCTCCAATTTTGCATGAATCCGCTTACGGCTTAGCACATCTGTTTGATTTAGTAATCTGCTTTTTGCTTTGCTTTGCTTCTGCTTAACTGCTAATGCACATAACTATATATCCATATAGTAAGCCGATTGAGTAATTTGCGATTTGACAACGGTTCAAAATTTGCATTTTTAGTAAATAAAATAAATTCGCTACAAATTTGTGCGTTCGCTTGTGTACACTTTTGATTAGATGTCTACTTGTTCTAATCATTGCCGAAAGTTCCCAAATCGATTAAGGCAATGTTGGATGAATTTATTAACTGGCAGAGTTTGGGGCGTGGGAAGATATGGGTGTGCTTAATTAAGTATCTGTTGAATTTGAAATTTAACGTTTGCGAAATAGCAAAGGCGTTAGGCAAGCGGATGACGCCGTCTAAACGGTGCGATACGAAATTGCGAAATCCAAATTTTAAGTAGCTTTAAAACGTCATTGAGAGAGAAAAAAAAGTTGAATGGAAGTAGTAATATTTAAAGCACATTAATAGGTTATCTCGAGCATCGAATTCAGTGAAGGAATGTGGTATATATTAGGTATATACTAGTTATATATATGGTATATATTAGTTATATACTAGTTATATACATATGCGGGATATATTAGTTATATATTCCACATTTTATTACTACTTTGTGAAAAAATAGTTTGGGCAGTTGAGTGAAAAGAGATACATAGGTGAAAGCTTGGTACGGAAACTGTAAGTTGGATTGCACTAAGTTGAAATTAGAAGTTTATTATCAAATCGAATAAATTATGGTTAAAAATTAAATTGAATTACGTAAATTTTCAAATATATTTTTCTACTGTACGAAGTTGTAACTAAATTTCATTATTTAAAAGTGTGAAAGCTTTACAGAGTTGTAACTAAATTTCATTATTTAGAAGAGTGAAAGCTCATTTTATTATTCACTATTAACATTATGAAAGTGTGAATGTCATAGAATGATATAAAAGTATTTCTTTTTTCAAAAACTACTGTTATTAAAAGCTATCTAAACTAAAAATTATTGAAAGCTTAAAGGTGGAAGCTCATATGAAAGTTCTCTATACATACAAAATCCAAATATCTTTAATATTTCGGCATATTATGGACAAAATTATATTGGCAGCACAAGTTGTCCTTCATATTTGGTGAAAGCTTTTTATTTTACTTTAATTTAAGCAAGCTGCACAGTAAGCTTTTCATTACTTAAATCATACTTAGAAACTATAATTTAGAATTAAAATAATATTTTTATTTTTTACTATTACACGAAATTCAGCCTCCAAGTTTAATGAATGAAAGCTCTAATGAAAGCTTTTTACACCTTTTAGTAGTCAGCTTTATGCTGGTAGCATGTGTAGCTATTTCTTATCGCTATAAAGAGATCACTAGTAGTGGGAGATGTCATAATTATTTATTAACCACACGAATTTCGAAAAAAATAAGAAAATAAAGAATAAAGTACAAACATGGAGAATGCCATTAAGTCTCACACTTTTACTTTTGAAAATCTCAAAGAAGGGGTTGAAATTGTATTATTTTAAGTCTACGAATATGTGAGTCCAATTTATGTAGACAATTTGGACGTGACTAGAATAATAATGGCGCTGGTAGGGTTAGTAGCGTCACGTAACTTTGATGTGAGTGACAAACATACCTTGAAAATATGATTATAATTATTATTTTTCCTAAAAATACAGAAAACAAATTTTATTTTTGAAATATGGAGGTTTTTCCTTGCTTCATAAATTCTTGTTAGCGTTTTCAAAATAGTTTGCAACCATAATTTTATATATCAAAGTTCGATATTTTCTCTCCACCAGAATCTCATAAACATGACAACCGCCAACTTTCCTCCATTCAACAGCGTTGAACGGCGCTAACGCACCCGCTACTTTACCTTACCGTTTTGCGATTGACAGTTGGCGCTGCTGTCAATAAAGCCGTTGACATTTGTCAGCAGCGAGACGTCAATTAGTCGCCATAAAGTTGACGTTTGTAAACACAACAGAACTCGTGTCGCAGTGTGTACGAAAACCAAAGGCTATACTTTTATGATAATATGATATATTCCTATGCGGATGTAGAGCAAAAGAATTGAATACAAATGTCACACCTTCAAGTGTTACCAATTGAATTAGTTATGTACTTGTTTGTGAGTACAGGTAGTTCGTAAAGAATAGCTTAGCTACTAAAAATAGAGACGTGCTTCTGGTTTATCTTGCGTTTGTCGGTGGAGTCACGGGTTTGCTATGCTAAACTCATAAATTGTTGGTTAAAAATAGTTTCAGCGTAAAGCAATGAACTGCTTAAAGGCTGATAACTATTACATATATTATAAGTACCCATATAAGCAATTTTTAGTACGCTGCACAGTGTGCTGTGATCGTGCAAAAATTGAAAGAATTTGTATTATTCAAACATTCAATAATTTAAAAACTATCAATATAACTAAGTAGATTACTAAGTAGATTGCAATGGATGTCTGTATGCCTACATATGTAGGTTCCCACAAAGCTTCTTCCGCAGATATTTTAGTGGATAAGACTAAATTTTTACAATATGTTAAGCTAATCTCATATGAAACCAAATCTCGCCGAGATCACGAGCTTCAATTTCAGGCATCAAATAGTCGGTTATCAAGGCGTGATAATGGTCGCCACTGACGGTTATGTTCTCACGGGCATTATTTTTAAAAATATGGACCGATGATTCCACCGGCCCACAAACCACGCCAAATCGTTTTTTTTCTCTGGATAAAATAACAGCTCTTGAATCTCTTCAGGTTGCTCCTCTCCCCAATTGCGTCAATTTTTCTTGTTTACATACCCATTGAGCCAAAAATGGATCTCATCGCAGAAAATTTAATTTTCACAATAAAATTTTATTTTTAATTAAATTTTCCAAGAAAAATGTATTTAAACTTTTTTTTTTAAGATTTTAACAATATTATTTGTGATATGCTACACTGTGCTTGGACTATACTTCGATATTAATAGTGTAGTTATTAATAGTGTAGTTTGTTTATAGGCTTTGAAATATTTCAGAAACAACATCAAAAATTTTTAAAAATTAATCTTTTTAAATCAAAAAATTTTTACAGTTATGTTTTTATATCAATAAATTTTTTATATACAAAAAAAACCAAAAAAAACCGTAAGTTCTCACAAACTCTAAAATGATGTATTTAAAATTTTTAAGCCCAAATTTTTGTGTTATGCTACACTGTGCTTGAACTATACTTTGATATTGATAGCGCAATTTGTTTACAAGCATTGGAATTATGGCTAATTTTAATTATATTTTTTTATAATGTTTTTTTTTTCAATTTACTTTTATGTTTTGTAGTAATTCTTTGTTTGTTTTATTTTTTCGCTGTGTGGTTTTTATTATTGTTTTAAATTTTATATATTTTTTTATTATTCCTTTTCAAACAATTGCTTTTTGATAATTTAAATTTTAATTTTTTTCGACTTTATTTCACTTCGCTGTTAAAGATTCATTACTCACGCAGTTGTTGTTATGCGTATGTTTATATTTATTGTGTTGTATTTTGTTATCAACGCTTTGAAAATATCAGATAAAAGTTCATTGCACCAAAAAGCATATAACAAAGCAACAACAGCGAACCAGCATGCGCAATAAAAAGCAAAAAAATCACGGAACGCACATAAAACGAGCAAGTTGTAAAAAGTGTATGCATACATACACATATATATAAATAAGCGCATGTAACTGGTAATTTTTATTTTTTATTTAGACACAATATTTAATTTCAATATTTGCGGTGTAAACAGTGAGTTAGTTGAGCATATATTACAAGCACATAGTAGATCTGTATAAACACAGACAATTTATGAGCTCGTTTCCCCACGCAAATACTTACAAACATACATACAAACATAATTGGTAGAAAAGCTTATCTTATGTACATATGTATATTAGTGGTCACCACGTACTTGCATACTTTGTTGCACTCGGAGATGTTTCTTACTGTTGTTTTATATTTTTTTAATTTTTTTTTATTTTTTTTTAATTTAATTTTTTTTATCTATTTTTTTAAATTAATTTTTTTAATTGAATTTTTTTATATTTTTAAAATTTTGTTTTATTTCGTTTTCTTTTTTTATAATTTTATTTTATTTTGTTTCCTTTTTTACAATTTTTTTTTTTTAATTTTTTCCCCCATTTTCATCTGAGATATTTATTAATTATTTATTCATATGCATACATTGTTGTGATATTTCCTAGAGATAGGCAGGCTTTCTCCTTCGTCTAGTGCTCCTATCGCCCCTTACACACGCTAAACAAACAACACTCTGGTTAATTCACACGCTTACGCTTGCTTTGCCTCCCACAGATAAGATAAGATCGGCGCTGCTATGTTTGACTTATGCCACGAAGCACCGTTACGTATGATACTGTCGTAGTTTGTTGCGTCACGCAGCGTGAAAGAAGTCATTGTCTCTGCTGTCGGCTAGTAAATAAAATTTACCGTTACTCATAGCACTATGTGCATATGATTTTGATTAATTACTAGGATAAGGTCTCAGTTAATGGCGCTACTTGAGTTTCCCTGATTACTGAAATTGAGGTCGTCCTATAAAAATTTATCACCGTAGACATAGTAAATCCCATATCCGTAAAGCGTCGGACAATTTTCAAGAATTTTAGTGGAAAAAGCGGCAAGTGTATTAATTTAAGCGTAAAAAGGGTCGGAACTAATTTAGTGTAATCTTTGATTTGCTCTTTATATTGTTTGTAATATTAAATAAAGCCAAGTAAATTACCAATCCAAACGGTGTTAGATCTCCGAAAAAACAACGCTAACCTAAAAAATATCCGGTTCAATTCCGGTAACGTAGAACCAGTTGTCATAGGAATTGCATAGCTCAGCTTCGTTCTGGATACTGTAACAGTTTAAACTCCTACCTATTCAGAATCGGACCCGATATACCCAATATATATCCAGGATATGTTCATGACCACCTCTTTTCATTACTCACGCATGCCCAGCTAACCCTACACACAACTGAGACCCCTTTCCCTATGGTCCGACCCCGTCGAAACAGTGCGTTTCCTGGGCCTACCGTTGGATGATCTCGTTGACAACTTATCTGAACTTTACCACCCTAACGGCGACTTGATAACGGTAAAAACAACAACTAAAGCTAAAAAAGACAGTTCAGATCTGTGTGAAAACCTTTCAGATTTGTCTCAAATAATGAATTTGATTCTGAGAACACTTTAGGAGGCATGATCCTTTGGAAGTAGAAGGCTGACGACACGTACATTTCGGTGGTCGCCTTATAGTTGATTTTGTGTGTGATGTTGTTCAAGGATCTTCCGAAATTCTTGAAACAAAAAGTGTATTCAAAACACTTGTAGGCTAAGCAAGCGACATATTTCGATTCACCGATAAAGACTTTGTTATACTGGTCACAAGAATGTTGCGCTATTATTTTACCAAAGAGTACAAACCATAAATAAAAACTCTCACCTGGAAGTTCGGTCTAGCTACTATCTAACAACTTAGAGTGTCCGCAGAGAGGACACTTAAGGACTAGTCGAGCTTATTTTCGCATTCACGCAACACGCGCCTTTACGCTCGGCTCGGCTTTGAACGTCCACTTTACGTGCATCCTTATTTTTGAAGATTTTCGGGATTTGTAGCTCAATTGGGTGGATTAGATTTCGCTTGCGCACCCTTTAAAGTTAAATACACACTATAACTCGCCGCAGGGTGGTATTTTTTATTCACATAATGTATTATTGTGCGGTTCATTGTGCCCCATTTATCGGACCACCTAGTTAAACATTCCATTATTATAAACATATTCATTTTTGATTTCAAAAAACTATGTAGCGCACGCTTATAATATTAATAAAAATTCCTAAACACTCGTCTCTGCTATCTTTTGACGAACATTTCTCACCTCCGAACAATGCCAGCAACAATGAATCCATTCACACCTCGCAGCAGCGGTAAACACAACCGACAACCGATAAGAGCAGAAATAACAGCGTGAAATTGCAAATAAAAATAAACAATTATATTTTTCGTTTGTGTTTTTTGTTATTATTGCTGCTGCTGCTTTTGGCATACATATTTCTATTGTTTCTTTGTGCTTTTTGCTTCTCGAAAGCACCTTAGGTAATTGCCAAGTATTGATTGCGCCCTGCCATTGAGCTATTTTTATTTGCCACCAGCGATGATACGAATGTTGCTTAAGTGAAAAAAATTAAAAACTTAGAAATAAAAAAAAAAGTTTGCTTAAAATTAGTTATATTTTTTATAAACAAAAGGCTAAGTTATAAATGAAAATATTAGTGTGCAAATATCACAATAAAAACTCTAACAAATAATTTGTTATTAACAGAAAAAAGTTAAAAAAAGTATTTCTTGCAAATTTCATTATATTTATTATAAAAAACAATAACTAAATTTCCTGAAAACACAATGTAGACTATTGTTTTGTCGTTGAATCGCAAATATATTTTCATGTTGCTTCAAACGGAAGAGGTAACGTCTGCTAAGTTCTTCGATTGTTTCCTTTGCAGGAAAAAACTTTAGATCCCAACCTAAGTATTACCTTATAAATTAGCAACTTATTCTTCAGCCTGAGGCGGGATCTCATCCTAAGTAGCCATTTAGCTGCTCTAACTTTAATTTAGTTGAGTTCTTTTTATTTTTATGCGATCTTTCCAAGTGCGCCTCTTACAAATTGTAATTTCCAAATATTTTGCGCAGGTGTTTGTTGGTAACAACTGACCATATAAAGCCACTTGAGAAGAATTTTTATGTTTGCAGGTATATACTACATACTTGTACGGCGCTTCTAGAGCCTTCAATTGTTTCTGCAGTTTTCTGGATGCAGCATTAGGGTTGTCACTTGATGCTAACAGTGCAATATCATCAGCTTAGGTTGTCGACATTGTGTAGTCAGAGTTGATCACTGGAATGTCTGCTGTATAAAGAATATAGAGCACTGGGGCGAGAACACTGCCTTAGGGTACGCCAGCACGAACAGGTCTATGATAATTTGAATAATAGGCCTAGATGCCAGCCTTTATCAAATGCTTGGCAGACATCAAGAAACACAGCAGAGGAGTATTTCTTATTTTCCGTTGCATTATTCGTTATAACTACCAGTAGACTAATTGTCCGATAAGAATTCATGTTTTCCGGGTTTCAGAATTAAAATAAGCTTAACACATTTCCACTATGATAGAATGTGACAAAGTCTTAGCATTCTGTTAAAACGCTTGACAATCATGCTGATTACGTTTTCGGGTAGCGCTTTAAGTGCAGACGCTTCAATTCTGTCTTGATCTGGTGACTTTTTGTTTGCCAATGCCTTAAGCTTCTGCTGCACTTCTACAGCATCTATTTCAGCAATTGGAAATTCTATTTTATAAGCAAAAAATTGCTGACTATCCCGTTGCTAAACCTATTACTAAACTCGTTAGAAGTAAACGTGTTTTGGAGGTGTAGAAAACAGCTCAGCTTTCTCTGTATAGTACCTGCACCAATTGCCTCTCCTGCTTAAAATTGCTGACCAACCAGATATCGGCTTATTATTTTGATTAGTCCCACTTCAAGATCGTTTAAAGAGTCTCTTGGTTTGGCAGCAACCAGAAACGTCTCTAGGGACTTATTCATAGCTGCATTTCTTATAGCACAAAAGGGTATAAAAGGATTTTTATTTCGATATGGTCGGTCAGTTTATATGGCAGCTACATATTGTATATGCCACCGTAGTCCGACCTAATTAGTTGATAAATTGATGCCAAATTTCATGAAGATATCTCGTGAAATGAAAAAGTTTTCCAAACAGGGGACTGATTTTAATAAACCAATTTGTATGACAGCTATTTGCTATAGTTAGCCGATCTGAAAAATTTCATCGAAGATTATAACTATTGACTTGAAAAATAAAGTATGCAAAATTTCATATAGATAACTCATCAAATGAAAAAAGTTTTCTATATAAGCATTTGATACGGATCAACCAGTTTGTATGACAGCTATATGCTATAATGGTCCGATATCGGCAGTTCCGACCAGTGAGAATCCTATTTAGAAGAAAAATAAGTGTGCAAAATTTCAGAACGATATCTCAAAAACAAAGGGTATATACAAGCTAACTAAACAAACCTATGAACTTATGAAAGGCCCTCCACAATAAAAGTATTTGTAATAATAAATATAAAAAATTTATTTCAATATAAAAGAAAAGCGCCAGAATGATATAAATTCGTCGCTCGTCGCTAGGGAGATACAAATGCAGGTACACATATCGACATCTATACACATGTGCTCATATAAATAGCAACTAGGGAAGTCTCATATTGTTGTTGCCCCAACGGTACACTTGACACAATTTCCGCACACAGCATTTTTGGCGGTCGCCAAAAAGCAGATGACAACGACAATGACTGCGTCAGTGAGCCACATAACCAAATACACACACACACAAACACACATGCGCATAGGGACGCAAAATGAATAAAAAAATTACGAAAATCGCGCATCTCACACGCAATACACTTTTTATGCTCCGCAATTTGCGTTTAACAGATTCCTAAACGCCGACAGAAATAACTTTTGGCACACGCCTGCTGCCACTCGCTCGCCGCCGGCGCCCGCTCACACTGCTACGCTCAGCCCAGCGAGCAGCGTGTAAAAATAAGATTACAACAAAAGCAAAAAAAAAGATCAGCGGTGTGTAAATTTAGCATAAAATCGAAAATGAAATATAAACGTAAAAAACGCTTGCATACAAACGCACACACACGTGTCTACAATGACAACAACAACAATAATGCGCGAAAGCTTGGCGCTCGCTGCCATCAGACGATTTGTCAAGGTAATGCCGCGAGCAAGGCAAAGAGGCTATCAAATGTGCACCACGAAGGTGTGTGTGTGAGTCACACACACATACACAGCGGCGCGCACACACACATGCGCAGCTTTCGCAGTCAATTTGGCTGCTGGCCATTTCGGTGTGACTGTCGAAAGTGGCGTTGCTGGGCCACTATTATTGCCTGCTTGCTGACTAAGCGCTGACGCGGACAAGGTCATTCAACTGCACTGGATGTGGTCATATAACTTGCATACTATATATCTATGTGTGTGTGTTTGCATTTGGTGTTTTTCGAAATAAAAGTCTAAGGAATGTATGAAAAGTCTTTGGATGATTTATAATTTATATTTTTCTCACAAAACTAGGAAAAAAATGCACACGTGTGTATATAAAGGGTGATCCATTTCGAGGTCCCTTACTTTTTTAAATAAATGTCAAGGAAACTGTCAACGTTTAATGGGTAACGTTTTTATCATTCGAAAGAACATTCTTTGAGAATTATCACTTTCAAATATTGAGCGCGGCTACGTCTCAAATGGTCCCTCCGTTGTGTTCAATTTACGATGACTTGTTCGACCATTTCGACTGGTAACTGGCGAATGACACGCGTGATGTTTTACTCCTAGTCTTGAATCGAAGCAAGATAGTCCTCATAGATTTTAGACTTTACATCTTCACACAGAAACAAGTCTAACGATGTGCTCACTAAAGTGATCTCTCAATAAGTCCATTAATTGATGCGATTTGTGGGAAGTGGCGCCGTCTTGTCGAAACCAAATGTCGCCGAGATCACGAGCTTCAGTATCAGACTTCATATAGTCGCTTATTATGGCGCAATAATGGTCGCCATTGACTCTTCGTTCCAAATGCGGCAATTTTGCTTGTTTACATACTCAGTGAGTCAGAAATCGGCCTCATCGCTGAACAAAAATTTTGCTCGAAATCGTCAGTTCTTCTTGGAACTTTTCAAGAGCCCATAGAGCGATGCGATGTCGCTTAGGAAGGACGAGCGGTTTTAGTTCTTACACAAGCTGTATTTTCTACGCTTTCAATTTAAGATCTCGACGTAAAATGGTTCAAGTTGTCCCATACGTCAGTCCGAGTGCCGAACTGACTCTCCACGGTATTCGTATACACTCTCAACTACGGTTGCTATAGTTTCTTCACTGTTTGTGTTTATTCTGCCGAATATTATCCAATAATGAATGAAGTGTCTCAAGATGGGTCATGGTGTTGCGAATAGTGCGCTCAGTAGGCCGATTATGTGACCTATAAGTAAATATTCGTAATAAAGTTGAACGATTTGTAAACGTTGTTCAGGCGTAAGTCTTTCCAAGATGAAATGCCAAATAATACTGAACGAAAATATGACAGCTTGACACTACTCACGTGTGATCTGTCAAAAAGGCTATTGGAAAAAATACCTCTACTTGAATCGCCCGTTATAAAATCATTTTAGTTTTACTTTTTCCCCCAGGCAATCGTGATTTTATTAGAATTACATATGTGTTTCGAGTAATTTGTTTTTCTCTCTGCTCTTCTCTGAGTTTATAAGAGAGCGGTTCCCTTCTTTAGCAGTTTTACTAATTAATATGAAGTTTTAAAATTTTTGAAATGTAAGTATATTTTCATTCGGAACTCAGTGTTTGTTGTGTGCAAAAATGTGTCACAAAAATGGAAATAATTGCTGAGTTTTCAAAAATTAATTTTGTTGAAGCATTGAAATCACTATTTCTCATACAAAACTAGTTTACACTATGCTCATGCATACATGCTCACTTGCATAATTTTATATATATTTATATACATATGTATACTGTTTGTATATGCCTGCATATCCTTGAAAACTTGCAACGTAGAGGTGAAAGAAGTTGAATGAAATTGAGGCGGAAACCGCAGCGCACATTAAGTGAGTCAGCAGCAAAACTTTTAATTACTTAATTGAAGACATCGAGCAAAGTTAAACCGTCAGCACTACCACAGGCGTAGTTATGCCTTTCGAAGTAAATGCTTGTATAGCACTTGCATACACGTAAATATGTGTGGTGGTATAATAAATGATGAGTGATAATTCGATGCAAGGAACAGTAGCGAGTTGAAGGAGCACCTAAAGAAACTTTGTTATAGTTGATATTGTTGTTATTGTTGCCAAGTTATTGGTATTTTTACGCATTTGTATCCGCAGGTTATGAACTATTTTTATACTAGACTGTGTTTGTGTGTATTTTCATATATTTATACACACATACATATGTAATACGCTGACATGCATATACTACATACATTTGTATGTGCCTCAATTGACATCATAATAAGATATTGAAAGTAATTAAATTAGTACACACGCCATATTAATAGTATCGTTTAATTGCACATAATTGTATTTGCTAGCCATAGTTCATACATTATGCATATACATATGTACATACATAGATACTTATGTATGTGTGTATTTAGGATATATGAGGGCTTGCCGTATATGGATATAAATTGTTTAGTTATTTTTTTGGTTTAATTAATATTAATCTATAAAAATTAAATTTTAAAAGTTTTAATATTTTTATAATAAAAATTAATTTTTGGAATTAAACTATAAAAATATAATTTTTAAATAATAAAAAAATACTTTAAAATTAAGTTGTAAGAAATAACGTTTTTTTCTTTATATCAGTGTTTAATATATTCAATTTTTTTTTAATAATTTCTTATTTTCAATATTTTTAAAATTACAAAAAAAAAAAAATAATTTAAAACATTTTTTAAAAATTAGAAAACTTCAAATAATAAATTTAGAAATACGTAAAAATTAAAGAGACACTCTTTTTAATTGAAAAAACTAAATTTAATAATTTTACAAAGTTTTAAAAATTAAATTAATAATTTCAAAAGTTCTTAAAAATTAAAGATAAAATCATCTTAAAAATTTTACATAAATTTTTACATAAAAATTAACGACAAAATTATGTTCAATATTTTTAAAATTTGTAAAAATTAAAAAACTTAAAGCCAATAATTCTTATTATTTAAAATTTTAAAGTAATAATATTTAATGTATAAAATTAAAGACAAAATTTTTAAAAATTAAAAAAATTAAATTATTAGTTTTAAAAATTGAAGACAAAATTGTTTTCAGTATTTTTTAAAATTAAATTTGAAATTATAATTATTAATTATAAATTTTGTTTTTATTATATTATGAAAAAAAATTATCTACATAAGTACCTAAACATTAAAAACAAAATTATCTTCAATATTTTTAAAAAATTTGCAAATTAAAATTAATAGTTTTAAAAATACATAAAAATTTAAAACACAAATATCTTCCATGTTTTTAGAATTAAAATTAATAATTAAGAAATTAAAAAAAAGTAAAAAAAACTTAAATTATTATAATAATTTTAAAAGTACATACAAATTAAAAGAAAATTATCAAAAAGCAAATAAAAACTGTCATTGAATAAAAAAGTTTTTTTTTTTAATTAAAACGATATACATACATACATAGATTATTATTCGATAAATAAATTGAAAAAATTGTAAAAGCTTCTAAAATTTAAGCAATTATTTTTCAATATTTACTAATTTAAGCAACCAACACCCATACAATTGCATTAAATATAATTATGTTGATCCTCAGCCACAGCACACTTCGCTATTTCATATACATACATACATATGTACATACACATGTGCATGCATACATACATATGTATGTGCTTATACACGAAAAACCTCTAAAATATTTCAGGAAAATTCCATACGCCCACTCTTTTAACATATTGGGCGAGCGCTAACGCATATACTTATACACACGTACACACGTTCAAGCCAATAAGCGATTATGTTACTCAAATGAAGAAACCACATTTTTCTGTTGCAACATGCGTCGCACCGCGCCACTTTTTCGTAAATACAAATGCATATTTGTTTG
Organism: Bactrocera dorsalis; assembly: GCF_023373825.1. Classification (NCBI taxonomy): domain Eukaryota; kingdom Metazoa; phylum Arthropoda; class Insecta; order Diptera; family Tephritidae; genus Bactrocera; species Bactrocera dorsalis. The sequence goes on along the minus strand of NC_064307.1, from coordinate 27,327,047 downwards.
GGTGGCATGTTACTTAACTAAGCTAAGAAGCTCAATAATTAACTACAAATATTGTAATTTGAGCTCAAACTGGATTTAAATACGCGTGGCGCGCTTGTCACCACAGCGACCCTGTAGGAAAAATAAAATTTTGTTAGCACTGTGGACGTAATCGATTATATTTACTAATAAAGAATATTGAATATTACGGTAAAATAATAATAATATGCCGTAGAGAGTTGCCAACTGTTAACAAATTTTAATAAAACAAATTTAGAAAAAAACGCTGAAAAAATATGGTATTATCAAATTTGACACGGACTGATAAAGTATACTCTTTAAAACACTTCTGTCTATGGTTTGGTTGTCGCGGTTGCGTTGGAAACACCAAATTTATTCCAAAGTTGTTCAATTTTTTTCATGGTAAAAATCGGCAGATAAACTTTTCGCGTTGCAAAGAACTAAACACATACTATTTGACATGTGTAGATTAAACCAGAAAGCATTTAAATTTCATACGAACATAAAAAAGTTGTATCATTCTAGGACATATTTGTGTATTGATTAGTTTGTACGTGCAGTTTATATGGGCCAGTCTGGGTCAATTTTGATCAGATGTTCAAAACAGTTCCAAAAAAATCTTAAATTTAAAATAATTTTAATTAATCAAAAAAAAAATAAAAAAAAAAAATTTAAAAAAAATTAAAAAAAATAAAAAAAATAAAAAAAAAAATTAAAAAAAAAAATTAAAAAAAAAAATTAAAAAAAAAAAGAATTTGCTTAATCGATTCCACAGTAAGGGTTTAGCTAAACAATTGAAAATATTTTATTTTATAATTACTCATACATACATATGTATATGCAATTAGCACTCCTTTCATTCCTACTGGGTCTTTATGCAAGAAAAATTTAATTGAATGTTAATTATGAGCTTAAAAACCCACACTGTAACCCACAGCACCACGACGAATAACGGCAATAAAAGCGAATCAACTGTGAAATGCCTGCTAAAAGCATGGGAAGCGATTAGCCACACATACATACATACATACAAACAAACGAACAACCAAAGTTCGAGCTCGCATTATGCCGTTGAATTAATTAGTCAGTTAATTAATTTATTTGTTTATGCATCGGCCTTATGTTGTGCCGAGGCTGGGTGGACAGACAGCCAGCAACAACTGCGTCGAGCAACCGTAAGAAACCAGAGCCACAGCATTTTGCGACCCTTGTACCAGAAGCAAATTTCTTTTTTGACTTTTCTTGTGCTCTATTTGTCACCGCGTGACGCGTGGGCTTAATTCGCTTGACGACGGACGGACGCATAGACTGGCTGACCAGCTAGCTGCCCACCAGCCAAGCCACGCGCGTTCGCTCATATGCAAATGTCGCTAGTCATGCATAATCGTTGATACATACATATGTATGTGTGTGTGTATATACAGCAAGCTATGTTGTTGTATCTTGTTGCTTAGTTGTACAGTTGTTGTAGAATGCTTGTTCCATTTTTTGGAGCGCCACATTTTTGGGTCAAGTTACGAATAGTGGTAATGGCACGGCTGTGTTGTTGTAAGAGCCAGACGAAATGTATGCTTTTATTGACATTTCTTTATGTATGTCTGTATGTATATATATGTATATATAATTATATACATATACTATTTGTTAAATAAATTTTAAGCATTAACGCTTGCCAGGCGTGTCTCCGCTTATTGAAGACCATAAAGCAACATGAATTTATAACCTAAAAGGGAACCATATCCAAATATATGTATATATACTTATATACATACGCTTATATACTCATACACAATTTCATATAAACGATATATTCGGCAACAACTGTTATCTGTCACATGTTTGTTGTCTTTTTGAAATTAAATTAAGTAAATTTTCGGCCTACGCGTCGCTTGCTCACTTAGCCGGCAGCTGGATTATGTCTGGTGCAATCGCCGTGTGATATTCGGGCCTGTGGCGGCAACTTTTTCATTTCCTCCTTCTTCTGTACACATTTTGGGCGCCATGTGATTGCTGCAGCTCTTTGTGTTTTTTGCTTCGCTATTTTGTCCTTTCTTTATTAGTTTTATTTCGTAAATCTTTAATTCGCCTAATCGCCACTATCTATAAATTCAGTTCATTAAGCAACAGTAATCGGATTAATTAATCGCTTAGCAAAACTTCACGAAAAATGTAGAAATATTGGATTTCGTTTGCTGTTTTGGAGCTTAAAGTAGTAAACGATTTCGTAGTTGCAGTAAAAACGTAGGAAATAATAACATTAGCTCGATAAAAATCACTTAATAAAGAAATTAACTTACAGTTGTTTGCCGACGAATCGAACAGACAATTTTGTAGGAAAACGAGAAAAAGTGTTAACCAAAGCTATGATACCCTCGACAAATACCAAAGTTTCGGTTAGGTCGGTCAGTTTGGATGGATTTGATTTGATAGCTGTCCGATTTCATATCTATTTAAAAACTGAGGGACTAGTTCGCGTCTATGTCCGGATGGCTAAATAAATTCAGTTCGTCACACTAATCAATTGGCTGGGCCATTTCATGAGATAACACGTTCACCCAACTTGATTTTTAATAAATCGATTGTGACATGCCCTGTGTGGTTTGTGGCGCCGTCCTAATTGCAACCACATGTTGTTCAAGTCCATATCATATAATTCAGGCCAAAAATATTCGGTTATCATTGAGCGCTAGCGATTTCAATTCACAGTAACGTGCCGGTCTTGATCATTACGGAAGAAGTACGGCCCAATAACGTCGACGGTCCATAAATCGCACCAAACCGTAGTTTCTTCAGGATGGAATGACTCATGGAAATTGTGTGGATTGCTGCCTAACAAATAATCTCATATTTTGCTTAAAGGCGATGCCATTCAGCCAGAAATGAGCCTCATCGCTGAAGATGATCTGTCGATGAAAATCCGGATCGTTTTCAAGTTGTTGCTTAGCACAATTCACGAATATACGACGATTCTGGTGGTCAAGCGGCTTCAGTTCTTGCGTCAATTTGATCTTGTAAGGATGTAGGCCAAGATCTTTTCGCAAAATTTGCCACAACGACGTCACAGAGATGCCCAACGCTTGAGAACGACGTGTGAGAGACTGATTTGGGTCTTCCTCAGTTGATGCGCTAGCGGCAGCAATATTCTCGACATTACGGGCACTTCTCTGTCTCACTGGCACAGGGACATTTTGTACTGTGCCTGTGGATTCAAATTGTTCAATTGTTGATCTGACAGGACGATTATGACGACCATAAATTAGTCTTAAAGTTGAGACCAATGACTCCAAATTTCGGTAGTAAATTTTAATAATTTCGATTCGTTGTTGGTTCGTATATCTTTCCATGATGATGGTATGGCAAACCTTACTGAAGAAAAATATCAAAAGAGCGGGGAAAAAGTATGGCGTCGTTTGCTGTTCTTATCGGTTTACTTTTGTAGAATCCATATTAAAATACCCCGTTATATTTGTATATGAAATTTTTAGAAAAAATTGTTTATCGATAATTGTTAATATATATGGTTTAATATTATCAAACGCTATAGTAGATAATTCGATAAATTATTTCTATAAGTGCTTATTGATAGCTGTTAACTTACATCTTCTATGTTTTATATATTTCTTATGGATATATAATTTTTATCGATATATATTTGTTACCGATATTTGTTCGTTATCGATACATATCAATATATTTTTGTTATCGATATATTTTTTATGTCACTATTTAAAATATCTATAAAATTTTTATTTTCGATATTTTAATTTCCCGATAATTCTGTATATACATATGTATGTACATATCTCTGATCTACTTCATGTTCCATGGTTTTTCTAACTTAAATGATAATATATTTTTTTTTCGATGAATTACCATGTTTAGTATGCTTTTTTTTTGCATTACTGACTAAAATACAAATCCAAAATCTCAACGAAAAAAGTTCATGAGAAATAATAGGTAACCCTGAAATATGAGAAGTTATCGTAAATAAAATTTTTATTTTTTATGTCCTTAATGAATTGACTCACCGATGAAAATATATACTTATATATTAATATATGTATATTAGTTATAAGTGACAATAGCTTCGCAATGAGAATAATCGATTAATTTTTTTTTTTTTTAATTAACGGCTTCTCTAGTAGTGGTTCGCTTTTTACCACAAATTGTCTTCATTTTCATATCTATTTTCATATATCCATTTTCATATCTTCCATTTTCATATAGTTTACTCTTCAGTTTATAAAATATTGATTATCAGAAGTAAATTTAAGATTCCTTTCAAGTAATATCGTTTCATAAATATGCCACTAATTTGCTTGTTAAAAAGATTATTGCTTTTAGTCACTCCTAAACTATCAATACACCAAATAGTTACTTAAAATTTCAAATTTCTTGCTTCATAAATTACTCAGTTATAACTGGCAGGGAGCATAAATTTTCCAAAATGACGCCAACAGCGCCGCCGCCACTTAAGTCCAACTATCAATTTCGTACGCTAATCACCAGCAATTGAATACACATTTCAAGCATTTTCAAATAGCAAATTTCAAACAAATTTCCGTTAATTATCTCAACGTAATCGATTAGTCACCTCAAAAATGTTTACTCACTCAATGAAATTGACAGGCGGCAGGCTGACAGACATAAAAGCCACTCGAAGGGGTAACGCGGCGGCGACAGCGGGCTAAGCAACTGCTGGGTAACAAAGACAACAACCGTGTGCGCCACACCCACACAAACACATGGCGCAGCTACTGCCGGCGGCCCAACTGTTAACACCTGCCTCATTTAGCCAATAAAGTGGAATATATAAAAATCGAATAAATTCGTGTAAAATCGCAACAATGAGAAATCGACGAAATTCATGTCGAACGACAATTGTTGGGCAAATGCTGGCGATATGTGGCAAGCGCAACCTCAGCAGCAGCAGCACCTGCACTCCGCTGCTGCATGCAACATTTCATTGTTAAAGTTAATAGCACCGTGAATCATGATTGCAGTGCAATCGCTGCTTTGTTGTTGTTATTATTGTTGTTGTTCTTGTTACTGTTATTGTTAGTCATTAAGCATTGTTGTTGGCAGCCGCAAGTAGCTACAAGAACAAATTGGCCACCGTTGCTGGTGGCATTGCTTTTTGGCGCGCTGACTGTTGGCCGCCGCGGCCGCCATCACTACCGACTGCAGCTTGTTGATTAGCGATTAGTTGTGCTCAACTGCAAAAATAAATTACAACCAAATTGGCAATAAAATTACAAACAATTGCACGTCTTATTAACACGTTCAAATAAATGCAAAAAAAAACAGTCAAAAGAAAATCAAAAATAAAGGGGGAAACAGTTGCTCGCTTCTCAAGCCGTTGCTGCTGTTGTTGTTGTTGGTTGCTCATTCCATTCAAAAAGTCAATTAAGGAGGGAGAGGTTGTTCAATTAAATATAAGAAACGAGTTAAGCGATAGCCATGAGCTGCTCAGTGCTACAGTGGTGGGAATTGAAATGGGGACAAGTGTCTAGGTTGCGCTTAAACTTTCATATTTCGTTTAAAAAATTTTGTTGGACTGCATTGGCCTTTGTGAGACCATAGAAAAGAAGAAGAACTCCTGTGTTCGAACTTATAAATTAGCAGCTAATGAAGATGGCGTCTGGTAGGATGCCCAGCTTTACTGCGCGAACAACAATAAGGAGGCAATGGACCGTTAAAAGCCCCAAAAGTAGGGAGAGCCTAGCCTTACCGTGTGCAAATATATCACTAGATCTCTTGTGATCGATCTTGAGCCAAAAGCTTTTGGAACACCGCACGTACTGATGGTGGCGTAGTGCTAGCCAAGCTTCCGCGAAGCCCAGCTATATAGAAAGTGTTCAAACACAAGAGGATACGAGAGTATCCGCTCCCATTCTACCGATAGCGGTTCTAGGGTATTTTTTTTTTGTGCTATCTCATCAGCTTTACTGTTTCCAGTGGATCGCTGTGGCCTGGAACATATGCTAGCCTTCTCATAAATGCACTCAATGCTATTCATAATGAGGTTAGGCACTATTTGCCCAGCTCTGAACGCACTGTTAATGAGTTCAAGGCTAGTATCGCCGCTCAGCTATCTGAGTAGTCAGGAAGTCAGAAACTGGAATTGATAGAGAGCTCCTGCCAGTAAACCCTTCCAGCAACCTTCCACCCATCCATAAAGAAGCTCAATGCCCCTTCCACCAACGGCTTCTTCCCATCGACCACCCCCTCGCCAGTATATGGGTAGAGAAGATGCCGACAGAGTTTGTTTTGGAGACTCCATGGTTCGAGTAATCCGGTATGAAGTCAAAGTCCACGAACAATATGAGTAAAATAGCATTGCGCATTTTCCCAATTTAAAATTAATTATTCCAATGTTCCCATTATGTTGTCCACCACCGTACTTATGCGCTGCAGCTGCAGTTAACCACAACCAATGGCAAACAGTTGCACGCTGCAACCGCATTCGCTACCTGAGCGCGCCAGCAATCATTCGCAATTTACTCCCCAACATATGGTTCCGCGCTGTTTGCTTTTATGTGCCTTTGTTTCTGTTATTTTCTGTTTTTTTTTATGTTTTGTTTTGCATCTCCACTTTTTGGTTCATGTTGTTCATTTGCCGTGCTTGCTTGTGTGCAGAGGTTAGCCTAGGTTATGGTGCAGTTCGCTAAGTCAAACACATGCCAAAAACCCAACAAGAAGACAAAAAAGCAAAAACAAAAAAAAAAACCTCGAAAGCGACCACACCAACCAACACATGGTGGCTGCTTGGCTGCCTGGCTAGCTGATCGAGCGGCCGAAAAGTGGCTGGAGGCTATCGGCCAGCGGCGATCAGCTGTTGTGGCGCGCAAACAAACAAGTCAACTGGCACCAAAGCGCTCAAAAGCGAAAATACCAAAACAAATATTGGCGCTTCTAGGCCACAACCGCACACACCAACATATGAGCGACGACGGCCGTTCCGCTTGAAACGGCGTCCTCCTCTTACCTGGCGTTATTGGCGCGCGCGAAATACGCTACAAAGCGGGAGAAGGAAGAAGCAGCAGCAGCAGCAATTCGGTTGAAAAACTTGCAAACAATGGCAAATAAAGCGCGTACCCACTCATTACGGCCGCAGCTAATGCCACAACAACAAAAGCACACAATAGCGTATAATTGCAAAAAACGGCATCGCCAATTCCAATTGATTTAATTTTCTTGCTCATTCATTTTCATAATAATTACTTGGCGGCCTCTCTGCCGTGCGCTTTGTTTGGCTGCGTGCTTTTTGTTATTGCGCATTTTGTTATGATTTACGCTGCTTTTGCTTTTCGCTTTGATCGCGAATTGCGCGCTGTGGCACAGTGTAAACAGCCAGAATGACGGCTCATAAAAGGCCAAACAATGAACCATTAAATTCAAGTTTTTCCATAAACTTTATTGGCTCATATGGCAAGAGAAAAAAATTAGCGGAAATTTTGCGTACGGTACACCCGAAGCAGCAATCGAAACGCGTACTAAATTGTAACAAAGAATGGTGGTCAAAAAAGAGCGAGGGAAAAATAAAATAAAAGTATTGTTAGTTTATTTGAATTTTTATTTTTGGGAAGAATGAGCCTTAAAGGTGCCTAAAAATACCAAAGCAGTTGCTGTTTCTGTGCGTTATTTTTGGGAATAACAAATATTTTCTATTCATCACAAAAACAAACATGGTTTATTTTTTGGAATAATTAATCCTTAAATGTAAATATATGTTTTAAGGGCGTGAATAAAAGAAAGGCTTACTCGTGGGAAAAATTGAAACCCTACAGACAGTTAGCAGCACTGATCGCATATCAGCAGTCCAAATACACATGCGTCCGTTATAAGAATTTTTTGTTGGTGGTTTCTGCGGTTTTAAAGAGAGTTGTAACGATGGCGATTTTGCCGTGAAAATTTTGATACCTTGTACTATTTTTTGGTTTACTATTACCGTCCTCGCA